>NW_018165048.1:161570-164451 GCF_001263595.1 Phalaenopsis equestris
ACCAATTGAACTCAAAATCACTTCAACCCTTCACCAAAAATCTTCATAACAATCATCTACACAATGTTGATCAATCAATTGGGTCAATTGACATGGATAACCTAGCCCAAACCCAAACTTTGATCACTTGAACCCACATTGAACCTATGCATTAAGGATGGCCTAACTACCCCAAAGTCATCAAATCAACTCCACCCTAAGACTGAACCAAAATCCATCTAACCACCTAAACTAAGCGATGGAACAAAGGTCCCCCAAATTGAGGGATTTTATTTCCAAAAATGCACATGCTTAAGACACCCTTACCAAAACTGAATCTCATTGCATTAAGTTGCTTTGACAGATTCCTCTGGATGCCCTGATCACCTAGCCACCTCCCCCTGCCATGACCGACCGGCCTAGTCACCGGAGAAGCTCAAAATTGAGAGCCACCCCCATGGAACTTCACCCAAATCAAACCTAGAGGCCAGCTCAGCCAAACTAAATTGTAGAGCTCTTATGCCCTCCACCTAAGCACCACAATGCACCCAAACATTTACCCTGAGAGCCACCCCTTGACCACTTTTATAAAATCTCACCTCCACAAACATGGGAGGTGTGCTAAAATTTTCTCAGTGAGAGCTTCCCAAATCACTCACAGAGCTTCTTTGAGACCTCCACAACCCATTCCAATCACTCTATTGCCTTCATTTTCCCTGTGTAACCCTAATTTTGAGCTTAAAATTTAGGGCAGAAATAGGAAATCCCTAAAATCTCCACCAAACTTCAATTTCTTGTGCCCACACCTTCACAACAGCAAGAGAAGACAAAGCCCCATCAAATTACCCTCTGAAATAGCCTCTATAATAGCTCTAGACCAACACCCAAAATCGGTCTTGATCAAAATCATACCTAGGCTTTACACCAAGATCAGAGGCTCAATCTTTAGCCTTCTTGGATCCCAACGAACGTGCCAAGACCCTCTAATTGAAGCTTCACTTCTCAGAGCCAAGGTATAAACCTTCTCTTATTCCCGAGCCTATTTGAAATCTTCATTTATTTTGATTTTATTTCATGGCATCATAACCATATGCATATGTTCCTCTAGTCTAGAAGAGCATTTTAAAAAAAAAATTCACTTAATTTGGTTAAGAAATGAGAGAGATCTTAAGGCTAGAAGATGGACGGTTCTCGGGCTAGGCTATCGGGGACTATGACGAGAGCCGTCCGATCGCACGTGTATCGGAGGGACGGTTGAGATCAAGCCGGACAACACTTCAGAACATAAACCGCAGGCCGAGTCAGCGCTGAAGTGGACGGCGATGTCAAATGGGAGCGCG
The DNA here is from genome assembly GCF_001263595.1 of Phalaenopsis equestris. Lineage (NCBI taxonomy): Eukaryota > Viridiplantae > Streptophyta > Magnoliopsida > Asparagales > Orchidaceae > Phalaenopsis > Phalaenopsis equestris. Next base: position 162,890 of record NW_018165048.1, read on the forward strand.
TCGCGTGGAGTTCGGAGCTGCCCTAGGATCCAGTCAGCGTCACACACTTAAATAGACAAATAAGGATTTAAATAATTCAGAGAATACCCCTAACTTTAAAAATTCATATAAAAAAAATAAAATAAAAATACCTTCTTGCTCAGTGAACAGAGGAGAATAATGTGGAAATAATTTGAAGTCCATTTGATGCATGTTTTATTTTTAATTAATTAAGTGATGCATATTTTTTTTTTAATTAGTTAAATACTGATTTGAATCTTTTGATTTTGCATGCATATAGGCATTTTATTATAACTTAGAATTTTAGCATGTTGTTGCCTCTATCTTAGGGAACATCCTCTGATTTTTCCAAAGATAGAGGAGGGATCCATATTTTTCAAATTTATGTTTAGTATTTGCATAAATAAATCATGAAAATTATCATGTTGCTTAGAAAATTCCAAAAAAATTTTGGAAGTTTACTTTGACTAGAGAACCCTTAAGAAAATTTCCCATAAGCCAATTCATTCAAAATACGTCTCATCTTTACAAAACCTAAATCACTAAGATAATTAATTTTGAAAAATATAAACAACAAAATGACTTAATTTTTGATCTCCACTATTTTTTAGGATCCAAAAAACTCACCATAAAAATTTCAAAATATTTTGAGTTCATTTGGTAACTTAAGTTGATTTTTAAAGATAAATACAAGTTAAATAACATTTTGACACTTAAATGATTTTTAGAAATCAAAATATAACTCAAACATTTATAAAAACTTATTTTTTGAGTTATCAGGGGTATTTTCTATTTTCTAAAAAAAAAGGAGTTTAAAATAAAAACTGGATTTTTAACCTATTTTAAATATTTAAATAATTAAAAATCCATAAAAATCACAAAAATAATAAAATTTATGGAAATGTTATAAATTTCTTCCTAAGTACTTAAGAAAAATTAGAATATTTTTCCTGATTTTCTAAATAAAGATATTTATTTTCAACAAAGCAAAAAAAATAATTTTAAAAGGTTAAAAATGAGTTTTCACTAAAAATAATTCCAATAAATCAAATAAAACTAAAAAAATATATATTAAATCTTCTTCTCTGAGTTCTCTGACCTCAGGAGGACTTTTCAAAAATATAGAACTTAATTTTCTCTATTTAAAATATTTTATAATTAATAAATACCTAAGAACTTAACATAATTCTTAAAATTCAAATAAAATTCAAACAATCATGAAATTTGGTCCACATGCTTCTCTAGTCTAGGTGTACCTCCAGTAAAAATTTTAAGAGATTACGATTTACCTTGATCAAGTTAGAAATTTTCTTTGGAAAATCCTGTTTTTTGCATGAAAATAATTATGTAAATCAAATTAAATCTTGAAAAAAACACATTTTCTCCTCTAATATCTTAATTGACCCATGAATGAGGTAGGATAAAAATTTAAAAGTCATTTGAATTGAATTTGACAAATTATGAGGTGTTACAGCCTTAGGGGCAAATATGTAATTTTGGAAATTTAGCCTTAATTAACATTTAGGCTTAATTTAAAGAGGAAAATGGGTAACCTCTGATCT
>NW_018165048.1:164487-175293 GCF_001263595.1 Phalaenopsis equestris
CTAAATTTTTAAAATTTGGAAGTTTATTAAAATAAAATGAACCTAGGGCTTAGGGGTATGATTTTTGAAGTCAATAATTAATCAATTTAATACCTCTATTTTGATTTTAAAAAAAAATTCAAATCATGAATTATGACCACCTAAAGCTTAATCTTTTCAAAGCTAATTAAGACACTCACTTAGGTCGTAAGGGCTTGTAGTGACTTAGGCTAAATCAAGTTTCATTTAAATAAGGTTTAGAAAAGCAAACATCATTAAAAATTAAAACATCTTTCAAACACTATAAGGCCAATTATAACCAAAATTTGGTTAAGTTTTCCAATAACACTAACTTGTCTCTTTAAGAGTCTTCACCCACATAATTTTCAAAATTAAATTACAGATGATAATTACCTTACTCTTAGGGATAATTGAGACATCAATGTTCATTGAGCATTAGGGTATTTTATAGGATGAATTATTAAGCAACATAATAAGTTTAAAAGAACTCGGGATTTTTCACCAGGTAGCGAGAGAGTAGAACAAACCTGCTCCTTTCTCTAGATTTGTTGGATACCTCTGAGATCTACTAAACTTAATATGTTTTGCTTTAACATCATCCTTAATTAAACTCCTAAGGACCCACCAGGATATGACCTAGGGTTAGATAGGTTGTCAAAACTTTACTTCCCTGTCTCATATAAACTGCCTTAACATGCCTTTTGAGTTTCAGGTGGTGGAACGATAAGACTCGCCAGGTACGCTTTTACAATTTTCAGCGTTCTCTTTCTTGAACTTTCATATTTTGCTTTTATACCTGCAAACTTACACGCTAAACAACGATGTCACCCTGCATGAAAACTAAAACAATTAGGATAGCCACAAAACCAAAACCAAAACAAAAACTAAAAATCAACCAAGATAAAATTCACCACCACAACATTCAAAATATAAAATAACTCAAAATTTAATCACAAACATCACACAAAACCACAAATTGCAACTAAATTAAGATGTCTCTATCGAATGATTGGGAACTCCTCGGAGGAGGTAACCTACGGTTGATAACGAGGCTTCCCACTGTCTAAATGAAATTATGGAGCTCATTAAGTTGAGTTTAGTAAATTCATTTAAAATAAGTGAATCCAATATAAAATAGTGGTGCTAGAATGAGGGAACCGTGGGATCCTAACCGGTGTCGCTCTAATCAACTTTATTAGTATGCCCCCCATAAAATTTAAAGAACTTCAACCATAGGGCCACCTGATTTAACATCATAACTTGACACACTTGAAAACTAAAACTCATCGTGGCAAGGAGCTTGGAGCTAGCATGGTGGGTAGCACGACCATCTTCAATAGCAAAATCTATCTTCCCCAACTAAACCAATCTTCCTTCCTTAGATATAAAAAACAAAGCCATAAGACTTCGAGGTTGCTTGCTTATGCAACGTAAATCCTCACCTTATCTTTAGGCCTTCGTATAGCCCTGCTATACAATGTAAGCCCTAACTCATCTTAGGATTCTGAGGTTGTCATCCGTCACGACCTGAATCCTCATATCTTCCAGGCTATTTGTGTGATCGTTTTACACGAATGTAAGCCCTAAATAAATAAAAATGACAGGATGAAACACTTAAATATTTCTCCTCAAAAAATGAAGCCAAACAATAGAATAGCTTGGGAAGTCACTGAGGTTCTTCTCCGGATCTATGATTTCTGGATCCATGTCCTCTTTTGTATTATACAAAAAAAATGTTCCAAATTTGAGCTATTCCGATTTCATGCCTCTTTGTCTGATTTATTTGAAAATTCTTAATCTCATTGAAATCTCATTGAAAAGTCCTACCCTTTGAAACTCATTGAAGATAATATTTCTTGATTTTTATCGAGAGTCTTCTTAGGTTTAATTAACTATAGGGACTTGCCTTTATAGGAAGCATGTCCAAACCCAGCTTAATCTAAACCCTATTTAATCCTTTATATTAAACCCTATTTAATCCTTTAATCTAAACCCTATTTAATCCTTTATATTAAATAGGAGAACTTGTCGGCAAAAATAAAGGTTTCCCAGACCAAACAGATGTCATAACTTAATTTATTTGATCGAGTCTCATCCTAAAATCTTGTGCTTATCATTTGGGATAAATACAGGATTTGAGGTACAACGCTCTTTCATTTAAACTATGAAAAATATGGGGCCAGTTTGATTTCATATTTTCCTAAAACTACCTAAAACTAAATATAATATATATGTAAATTGAAATGTCCTTCCGAAGGGGCGACGAGATTTCGATTATGATGACCGACAGCTTCTTACGGGCAACTCTCCAACCAAAAATAGCAACGACACACCTCTTCAAAAATTTGTCCAAATTCATTGAATCACAAACTAACTGCTTCTGGCATTTAAGCGCGAGGTACTGGGCACTTAGGCGTGGCCTTCTCTGTTTTACTGGCTCGTAAGGGCTAGTTCTTGGCGCTTAGGCAACATAGTTCTTTTGCACACCTTTTTCATTTTTTATCCAAATTTGATACTTTTTCACTCCTTTCACCATTTTCATCCATTTGATTGTACCTAAAAGAAAAACACACAAATACCTTCTATTAAAGCGTAGTGACTTAAAAATAGGTATAAAAAATTTATACATATAGACTATATATTTTAGGTGCATCAGTATACAATTTGGAGTAAAATATGAGCCATGTGAAGAGATATTTCCATCTTTAAAGCCTATTGGAAAGACTAATTTGGAAATTTATGGCAAGCATAATGGATGAGGATCCAGGGGTGGAGGTCCAGATATTCCTTCTTCCTACTTCTAGAGCTTCTACCTCTCAAGCTTCAGCTTCATCTTCCGCAACTCTAGATGACCTTCGTGATGATTTTCAGGCACTTCAATTAAATATTGTAATTATTCAAGGAAGGATTCTTGATATGGATTAGAAGATAGATCATTATGCTTTCTATTTGAGGCTTAAACATGATTATGCTGCTAGTTTTAACACTTCTTTAGTGAGATACTTGAAAGGAGACCATAGCATAGAATTTCCATCTAGTCCTACATTTCCATAGTTGGTACATAGTGACCACATGGAGGATGATGATAATGATGACGATGATGATGAGGAGAATGAGTAGATGATTTATTGTATATTTGGTTGTACTTAGTTTTCCTTATTGATGATGAATTTTGATATGGATATTTGTATTAGTGGGTTCTACTTTTCTGCACTTCCTTTCTACTTTTTATGTAATTCTCTATTTTATTTAAAAACTACTTGGGTGATACAATACTTTTTCATGTTAAATCTACCTAATTTTATTTAAAAACTGCTTGGGTGATATAGTACTTTTTCATGTTAAATCTGATTAATTGAAACATATTTACTGCTATGCTCACTTGTTTTTACTACTTATACCTGTACTATTCTTCTGTTTAAGACTTTCAAAAAAATTTCTCTTTCTTCATATTTATTATGAACTGTACTTATTTAAATTAATCAAAATTTTAAGTTTAGGGGAAGGGAGAAAAACTTTTTAAAACTAAACCTTATTTGTCCTCAATTAACTATATTTTTAAAATTATTTTAACATGACCTGTAGTATGTGGGGTTACCTTTAGATAACTACATTTTTTATTTTATAAATGTACTAATAGACTTAAATAAAAGTTTTTAAATAACAAAAGTTATTTTCAGGTTTAAGATATTTAGTATAAAAGTAGAAGATTATGCTATTATTATTTAAAGTAAATGAAATTGTATTTTTGAAATATTAAAGATCTTAGAAATACATTTTAAAAGAAATAATTGACTCTATGAAAAATCTTTTTCAAAGCTATTACACATTTATCAAGTAAAGAAATGTGAGGAGTTTTTAATTCTAAGAAGAAAATGGTGAAGCTCAAAATCATAAAAGGCTATGTAGATATAGTAATCCTCACATAAAAAGAAAAGAAAAGAAAGGATTGAAAATGATCCTAAAGGAAAAAGAAAAGAAAAATCAAAAGAAAAAAAAAAGCAAAACATAAAAAAAAAAGTGAGAAGAAGCATGAGGAGATACTTAATAAAAAATTGGTTTCCCTTGAATCATCTTAAGAAAAGGGACTTAATTACATTTAAAAACTTTTTTTAAAGTATTAGCATCTTTAATAATAGAGCTTGTATGAAATTATTTTTCTTGTAATTCTTCTAGGCATCCTTAGTATTACTAATTATAATTATTCTTGAAATGAGTGGAAAATCAAAACTCTTAGACTTAACTACTAGATATTCTTACATTTTAGCTTTAACCTGAGTTATTTAAAGTTTTTCTAAAGTTTCACTATTTCATTTTCAGGACAAAAACTATGGAAATCTTTAAGTAAAACTCATTACCAGAAGTTAAGAATTTTTGCATAATATAAGGAGTTACTTGAGGACAAGTAATGTTTAAGTATTGGGGAATTGATACACCTTAAAATTTTCTAATTTAATATGCATTTAATGTTCATATTATGCACATTTTTTATGATATTTCACTCTAAAGTAAGTTATTTTACATTTTTTTTGGTTATAGGTACAAGAAACGGATTGTTAGAGAAAATCAGAGCAAAATTGAGCAAAATGGTACAACAATATATGACGCCATAACGTCAGCTATGCAACGTGGTGGGAGCCATTGCGCCCCAGAGTGGTGTTATAGCACTAGAAGTAGGTTTTAATTTGTTGTAATGAATTTGGATGAAATTTGAATAGGTGCTTGAAGCGACCCTTCTTTATTTTCAGAGTTCTATTAAATAGGAACATTGGCTGAACAAAAATGAAGACTTTTTGGTGTGTGTGTGTGTGGAGAGCCTTTTAGATAGAGTTTTTGAGAGTCTTTGATTATTTAAGAAGAGTTTAGAGATTGTTTGAAGGAAACTTCAGAAATTGCTTAGGGAGAAGACATAAGATAAGTGCTTTGTATTTGTGTTTGAGTTTTTATTATTAAGGCTGGCTTTCAATACAAATCATGTGTTTTTATTTTATCTCCATGAATTCTGGGTAGCTCTTCTTTCTTTCTACTTTCATATAGGAATTAATTATGTGGGATGAGAATGATTTAAATATATTTTTTTATTTTAAAAATTGCAAGAAACTTCACTAATTCTTCATTAACTTTTTAAATTGGTCACTTGTGAAGTTAAAATCTGTTGAGAAACATAATAACCCAGGAGGGCTATGATTTCACCCAACTTGTGAATGCCACACTCGTATTTTGAAGAGGGCGACCACAATCTAAGAAGAGTTCAAATAGATAGGCAGATAAGTTTTGATTGGTGTAGAATTGATGTTTCTAGGGTGACTAGACTAGATTCTTTTGTCAATTTGACCTTGAGTTTGGATCTAAGGGTCCCTAGTAGGTCCTATAGAGGGGCAAAGTGAGTAATCTTGAAGTGAGAGGCTAGAATCTACTAAACACTACTACAAATGCTAGAATAAACTTAAGGTTAGCCAATGTTCTTTGTTAGAACCGAGAAGGGATAAGTAATAGGTATGATCCTATTTGTCACAATACATCATTTTATATTTTTACTCATTCAAATCCTACACTGATTAAGATCTCTTTCCAAGGGGAAAGTTCTCTTCTTAATATTCAAACTCTTTTAAACTTTGTGTCTTACTTTCTACTTAAATTTAGATTACACATAAATTTAGTTTTAATCCTTTACAAATATTTCAACACCATTCTCCTATCATTTTTATCTTCAATTTAGATAGAAATTTTTCTAAGTCATTATTAAAAGTTACAGCTTCCCTGTGGGTTTCATATTGGGTTTTTAAAAAAAGTCTTATATTACTTGAAATGATACATATACTTATGTAATACCCCTTGTGTGAAAGCTTATTATTTCTTTTTTATATCATTTTATTTATTCACACTAGGTGCTAAATATAATTTGGGCCAAGTTTTTGACAATCTGTTGAAATATAAATATTTGTGAAAAGACAGGTCAGGTCAAGTTTTTGACACCATTGCTGGAGACTTAACTTGCATTAGTGTATAGCACTAGGATCACATCGATGGAACAACTAATGTCATAAATTTATTAGTTTATTGATACGCCTAAAAATTACCTACTTTTTAATATACATTTTATGCTCATGTTTAATGATATTGCACTTTAATAGAAGGTATTTTTGTGTGTTTTTTATTACAGGTGCAAGAAAAGGAGTTTTGGAGAAAATGTAACAAAAATGGTGCAATTTAGAGTCAAATGGAGCAATGAAGAAATTTTTGACCTGACGCATTTTGATATATTTTTCTTATGCTTAATTCCATTTACATTTATCACATGTTTTTGAATGAAATTACACTTCAAAGAAAGTTTATTTTCATGTTTATCTTTTAGGTATAACACTTGGAGCGGATTGGAGCTAAAAAAGGGGCGAAACATAGCTAAACTGGTGCAAAATGGGGTGTTGTTAGCAAGGTTGCGCCTAGGCTCCAGAAAGTAGTGCTTAAGTGCCACAACGCCTAGGTGCCAAGGCACCTAAGTGCCATGATACCTAGGCGCCAGGAATGTTTGTAGACAAATCTAGATGGCTCAAGGAGTTTATAAAGAACCTTTTTGAACTTAGGAAGGCACCTTTTGGCATTTCAAACTCTTGGAAACTCCAAGAACATCTAGAGGTCGTAAAGAGGATTAGGAATATAGTTTTCTACCGTTTATGGAGAGCTTGGTGATGAATTTTGAGAGATATGTGTAAGGAAATGTAAGAGCATTATGTGGATTGGCAAGAGGCTTTATTCGAGTGATTTAAATTTTCTTTCAGAGAGAAAAGACAAAGTATTGTGTTTTTCATTATCTCATAATTGTTGCAAACACTTTCTATGGGATTTGCTTTGATTTAGTGAAGTTTTCTGTTGTGTTTTATTTATGCTTCATGAGTAGCTTTATTTATTCTTTTCTTTTGATTTGAAGAAGTGGCATGAGTAGGAAAATTTAATTTAAGATAGAATAACTTTTATTTCCACATGATGAATAATATCTCTTTTGCTTCATTAACATAACTTAAGTGGCAATATGTTACTTTAAAATTTGTTGTAAGTAAAACTTTGACTTGGAAAAGCGGTGATCTCGTAACTTAAGTGCGCTCACATTGATTGGTTGACTATGTTGAAGTAGTTTAGGTGGCAGTTTAAATTTTAAAGAATTATAATTCATGATCTATTTCTTCGAAAAACTTCTAGGTGAAATCTATTTTTGTAAACTAATAGAATATTAAGTGTACCTATACACTCGGGAGATGGTAGGTAGACATATGTTTCTTGTTGGCACATATTTATTACATAAGTTTATCAATTCTTGTACTGCTTATGTCATTATATTCATTTTACTTTTCTTTTACAATGAATTGGCAATGAATTGGATGCATGTCTTTTACAATGAATTGGATGCATGTTTAAGAATTTAGATTTGCTTAAAAAATTCTCTTATTTTATAAATGTGATAGTATTTTCTCCGGTTCTTAATTTAGTTGCAAACTGGTCATTTGCAATGTTAAAATTCATTATAAAACATAATGACATGGGAGGGCTATGATTTCACCCAACTAGTGAATACCTCACTGACCTTAGGATAGAGAGGAACCAAGATCTAGGGTGAGTGCAAGTAGATAGGGAGATAATATTTGATGGGTGTAAGTTGGTTGTTTCTAGGGTGACAGGCTAGATTCTTATGAATTTGACATAAAGTTTCGTACCTTAACACCAAAATTCGACCAAGATTGTGGCATAGGCTATGGGACTATAGTGGTGAGAGGATAGATAGTTCTGACAGGGTAATCAGGATGTTAAGGAATTGACTATAAGTTAGCCAATATTCTTTATGCACTTAGAAGAGGGTAAAAAATAGGTGTACTTCTATTTTTCACTGGCCACATTAAATTCTAAGCATTTCATTCTTACGCACTACCTAGGTCGTTACATGTGAAAGGTAGTTTGTAACATCTTAAAATTATCCAAACCCGTTTCTCTAGTCAGGATTATCTTTACATATAGGTTTATATTTAGGAGTCGATATTAAAAAAACACCCTTCATTATCATTCCAAACTTAAGTCTGATAGTAGTAGACTAGAATTAGCCTAAGGGGTTCTTGCATCACTTCTTTGTGGGATCGGCACTCTAGTCTTAAAAGAAAACCCTATACTACTTTAAACAATACATGCACTTGTGTAGTACCCCTAATGTGTGATCTATAAATAAAATTCTAAACTCTACAACATATTTATTTTGCAAACTAGTCGCCATGATTAAGTTGGGTCATATTTTTTGTCATTGAATTAAATATATGCGTAATTGCAGGTAAGATCAAGTATTTAATGTCGTCTCTGGATTTTCAAATTGAAGTAATTAGACATTTATGCACACACACACTCTAGAAGGCATCAAATTTTTAGCGACGTTGCTAGGGAAGCAACAGTAAGAACTTTAGGAGAATTTTAGTTTAATCTGGAAGACTTAGAATTGGAAATTACAATATTATTATCTAGTATGTTTAGTTATTATAAGTCTATTCATAAGAAAGTTTAAAATATCAAAAAAATTTTTGAGTGCTTGAAGTACTGTACATTTGTCCTATTAGTTAAGTCCTTATATTTGAATTCGTAGTTCAAGAGCTGTAGACCTTGATCCGTATGACTCAGAACTAGGGATAACTTTTAGGAGGATTAGAATATCTAAAGGAGAAAAGTGGAAAGCAAGTGAAATATGTAAAACCTTGGGATTTGTCGGGCTGATGACGTTAAACCAAGCGCTTCGTGGGAGGCAACCCATGGTTATTTGTGTTAGTATGTTTGTGAGTTACAATTATTTGTGGTGTACTATGTTTTTTTAGTGTGGATTGATTAGTTTGATTGATTTTGGTGAATGTTTGAATTGTTAGTGGATTGATTTGATCTTTGTGTGTCATTATGGATTGATCAGTTTAATTGATGTTGGTGGACATTTGGATTGTTTGTGGATTGATTTGATCTTTGTTTATGTCATGAGGGAGGTGATTCCTTTACTTCTTATTATGCCTAGACTTGCATATGTTCCCTTATAGTAGTCAGATTGACGAGTCCACTACGACTCGAGTCTCAACCAAACTTGAGTTTTATAGGAGACATCTTGAGTTTGGACAGTGACAATTTTTGTTACTTCATTTTTTTTACCATGTTTTCATTCAGTAATGTCATGAATCAACTTGGAAAGCAACATGTGAATGATCTTACACTATCCTTATAACTGTTAGAGGTGAATACTTAAGGGGACATGTTACTACCTGAAGTTGGTATTCACAAGCCAGTATATCAGAGATAATGGTATCCACAGGGTTGGGCCTTATAAAAACATTTAAAGTACCCAATTGATTAGTGTAGTGATTCCATTAGAAATTGGAATTAAGGTAGTGAGATGTGATGAGTTAAAGGAAAAAATGATCTCATTTATCAAGTGTGTTTGTGTTTGTGTCACAACAATATAGAAGACTTGGGGCACACTTAAATATGTATTCCTATGTTGATACATGTTATGCTAGTTATACATTTCTTTAGTTAAATTTCATTTCAGCATGTTTTAGTTTAGATTTACTTTTTGTTGCAAATTGTTCTATACAGATGAATACTTTTAGATGTTTCTGATAGACATTTGTGGTAGATAGAATTTCTGAACTGTTTTTCTTCCAACTTATATTTTCTGTTGTCGGCGTTATTTTGTGTTTGGGGAGTTGCCCGTAAGAAGCTGTCGATCACTAGAATCAAAATCTCGCCACCCTCTTCGGAAGGACGTTTTAATTTACATATATATTTATTTTTAGAAAATATGAAATCAAACTGCCCCATATTTTTCATAGTTTAAATAAAAGAGCACTGTACCTCAAGTCCTGTATCTATCCCAAAGAATAAACACAATACTTGAGGATGAGGCTCGATCAAATAAACTAAGAAATATATGACATCTGTTTGGTCTGCGAAACCTTTGTATTTGCCGACAAGTTCTCATATTTAATATAAAGAATTAAATAGGGTTTATATTAAGCTGGGTTCAGACATGCTTCCTATAAGGGCAAGCCCCTATAGTAATTACATATTAAATGACCAAAGTCACCTAAGAAAACTCTCGATAAAAATCTAAAAAATATTATATTCAAGGAATTTTAAAGGATAGGACTTTTCAATGAGATCAGACGTAGAGGTGTGAAAGGGGATTGGTTCAAATTTGGAACATTTTGCTGTAGAGTCCAAAGGAGAAAGAACTAGGAGATGTCATGGAGATGTCATGGATCTAGAGTAGAGGAGAACCCCGGTGACTTCCCAAGCTATCATAATGTTTGGCTTCAGTTTTAAGGCAAAAAATTTAAGTGTTTCATCCTGTCAATTTTGTTATTTAGGGCTTACATTCGTGTGAAACTATCACCCAAATAGCCTGGAAGATGTGAGGATTTAGGTCATAACAAACGACAACCTCGGAATCCTAAGACGAGTTAGGGCTTATATTGTATAGCAGAACTATATAAAGGCCTAAAGATAAGGTGAGGATTTACGTTGCATAAGCAAACAACCTCAAAGTCCCATGGCTTTGTTGTTTATATCTAAGGAAGGAAAATTGGTTTAGCTGAGGAAGTCAAATTTTGCTATTGAAGATGACCGTGCTGTCCACCGTACTAGCTCCAAGCTCCTTGCCGCGATGAGTTTGAGTTTTATAGTGTGTCAACTTATAATGTTAAATCAGGTGCCCTATGGTTGAAGTTCTTTAAATTTTATGGGGGCATATTAAAATTGATTAGAACGACATCGGTTAAGATCCTGCTGTTCCCT
>NW_018165048.1:175516-180972 GCF_001263595.1 Phalaenopsis equestris
TTGAGTTGTTTTATATTTTGAATGTTGTGGCGGGGAATTTTTTCTTGATTTTTTTTTGTTTTGGTTTTGGTTTTTTTTTTTGTTTTTGTGGCTATCCTAATAGTTTTAGTTTTCATGCAGAGTGGCGTCGTTATTTAACATATAAGTTTGCAGGTATAAAAGTATAATATGAAAGTACAAGAAAGACAATGCTGAAAACTGTAAAAGCGTACCTGGCAAGTCTTCTCGTTCCACCACCTGAAACTCAAAAGGCATGTTAAGGCAGTTTAATATGAAACAGGGAAGTAAAATTTTGACGACCTACCTAACCCTAGGTCATATCTTGGTGGGTCCCTATTTGATTAATTAAGGATGATTTTATCAAGCGAAATATATTAAGTTTAGTAGATCTCCGAGGTAGATCTAGAGAAAGAAGCAGGTACGTGCTACTTTCTTGCTGCCTGGTGGAAAGTCCCGAGTTCTTTTAAACTTATTATGTTCCTTAATAATTCATCCTGTAAATACCCTTAATGCTCAGTGAACACTGATGTCTCAATTATCCCTAAGAATGGGGTAATTATCTCTTGTGATTCAATTTAAGAATTAAGTGGGTGAAGACCCTTAAAGAGGCAAGTTAGTGTTGTTGGAACACTTAGCCAAATTTTGGTCCTAATTGGGCTTGCAGTGTTTGAAAGATGTTCTAATTTTAAATGATGTTTACTATTCTAATCCTTATTTAAATGAAACTTGATTTAGCCTTAGTCACTACTAAGCCCTTAAGACCTAGGTGAGTGTCTTAATTAGTTTTGAAAATGTTAGGCTTTAGGTGGTCATGATTCATGATTTAAATTTTATTTCAAAATCAAAATAGGGCTATTAAATTGATTATCTATTGACTTCAAAAGTCATACCCCTAAGTCCTGGATTCATTTTATTTTAATAAACTTCCAAATTTTAATAATTTAGAAATTTATTAACTTATCTTCTTTTAATTAAGAAGGTGAGGCTGGTTTCTACCAATTAACCCATTGTGTTTCATGCATCCAAATTAAGATTAGATGTTACCTATTTCCCTCCTTAAATTAAGCCTAAATGTTAATTAGGGCTAATTTTCCAAAATTACACATTTGCCCCTAAGGCTCTAACACTTCATAATTTGTCAAATTCAATTCAAATGACTTTAACATTTTTATCCTACCTCATTAATGGGTCAATTAAAACATTAGAGGAGAAAATGTGATTTTTCAAAATTTAATTTATTTATATAATTATTTTCATGCAAAAAATAAAATTTTTCACATAAAATTCCTAACCTGACCAAGGCAACTCCTAATCCCTTAAAATTTTTACTGGAGGGAGACCTAGATTAAGTAGACCTAAACTAGAGAAGTCTTTGGAGCAAATTTCATGATTTTTTCAATTTTATTTGAATTTTAAGAATTATTTTAAGTTCTGGGGTATTTATTAAATATGAAATATTTAAAGTGAGGAAAATTTAAGTTTTGTATTTTTGAAAAGTCTCCCTGAGGTCAGAGAACACTAAGAAGAATATTTCATACTTTTTTGAATTTGAATTGATTTATTGGAATTATTCTTAATGAAAACCCATTTTTAGCCTTTAAAAATCATTTTAAGCTTTAAAATTCAATATCTTTGTTTGGAAAACTAGGAAAAATATTTTAATTATTCCTAGGTGATTAGGAAGTAATTTAGAACATTTTCATGAGTTTTATTATTTTTGTGATTTTTAGGAATTTTTAATTATTTAATATTCAAAAATAGGCTAAAAATGAAGTTTTTTAATTTAAATATTACTTTATTTTTAGAAAATACCCCTAATCACTGAGAACTCAAAAAACTAAGTTTTATAAATTTTTGAGTTATATTTTGATTTTTAAAAAATCATTTAAATGCCAAAAATGATGTTTATCTTTAAAAATCAAGTTAAGTTATCAAATGAACTCAAAATATTTTGAAATTTTTACTGTGAGTTCTCTGGATCATAAATAATAGTGGAAATAAAAAATAAAGTCATTTAAATGTTTATATCTTTCAAAATTAATTTCCTTAATGATTTAGAGCTTATGAAAATTAAGTATATTTTAAATGACTTGACCCATGAAATTATTTCCAAAAGCTCCTCTAGTCATGGTGGACCTTCCAAAATTTTCTTAGAATTTTCTAACCAACATGCTAATTTTCATGATTATTTTAAGCAAATAATGCACATAAACTTGAAAAATGTGATCCTCTGTCTAGAGACCTCCTCTGACTTTAGAAGAATTAGAGAATGTTCTTCTTGGCAGAGGCTACAAAATGCCAAAAATTCAAGCTATGAAGATAAGTCATGCATGCAGAAATGCATGCAGAATTAAAAGATTCAAATCAGTATTTAATTAATTAAAAACAACATATACATCACATGGACTTAAAATTATTTCCACATTATTCTCCTCTATTCACTGAGCAAGAGAGTATTTTTATTTTATTTTTGTAATTTTTCTACACCAAGATATGAATTTTTGAAGTTAGGGGTATTTAAATAAATAGAAAAAATCCTTATTTATCTATTTAAACAACGTGTGTTGAGTAGATCCTAGGCAGCTCCGAAGGCACGCGTGGCGTGCTCTGGTTTGACGCCGTCATCCACGTAGCTGTTGAATCGACCCGCGATTTATGTTTTGAAGTACAGTTCGGCTTGATCTACTCCCTCCATTCGATACACGCGTGATCAAACGACTCCCCGTCATCATCCCTGATAGAGTGATCCTGTGACTGTCCACACTAAAACCCTAAGATCTCAATAAGATTAAAACCCTAAGATCTCAACCTAGACTCAACCAAATCACTTTGGGTTTGATTTTATGGACTCATCTAAGTGGGGCGAACACATCCATATGATATTCATGCAATTAAATTAAGTCTAATCAAATGGAGAATCAAAATAAACTCGTGAGGGAGAGAAATTTTATACCTTTGCTCTGAGAAGTGAAGCTTCAATCAGAGGGTCTTGGCATGTTTGTTAGGGTCCAAGGAGGCTAGGGATTAAGCCTCTTGCTGTGGTGTAAGGCCTAGGTATGAATTCGAACATGGTCCGATTTGGGTGTTGGTCTAGAGCTATGGTAGATGTTCTGTGGAAGGGGGATTTTATGGGACTTTGGATTCTTTCACTGTTGTGAAGGTGTGGTAGATTTAATTTGATTTTGGTGGAGTGTGGAAGTGTAATGAGCTCTGTCCTGACTTTCGGCAAGATTTCGAGCTCAAAATTGAACTCTGTCAGTGGAAATTGGTGAGGGAAAATAGTTGGAATGCACCGAGGGGATCTTAAGGAAACTCTGTGGTTTGTTTGGAGAGGTCTCTCTAAGAGATTTTTAGCACTTAATTCAACGGCCATGGAGGTGGCCTTTTATAAAAATGGGGTTATGGTGGTTGTCATGGCCAATTAGGAGGTGTAATGTTGTGCTTAGGTAGAGGACAGATGAACTCTACAATTCAATTTGGCTGAGTTGGCCTCTAGGTTTGGTTTGGGTGAAGCTCCATGTGGGCGGCTCATGGGGTGGCTCTTGGTTTAACCATTTTTTGGCCACTAGGCTGGCCGGCCGGCCAGGGGAGGTGGCTAGGGAGGTCAGGTGAGCCAGGGGAATATACATAATAACTTAATGATTTTAGGATTTGTTTTGGCAAAAATATCCAAGGCTTAAGCAAATATGGTATTAAATCCCTTCATTTAGGGGACCTTTGGTCCTTGGCTTTGCTTAGGTGGTTTCATGGGGTTTAGGCTGGTCCATAGAGTCCAATTCATGGCTGTGGAGTCATCAATTTGATGACTTTAGGATAGTTAGGCCACCTTTAATGCATGGGTTCAATGTGGGTCTAAGTGATCAAAACTTGGGTTTCGCTAAGCTAGCCATGTCAATTTACCCAATTAATTTATCAACATTGTGTAGATGATTGTTGGTAAGATTTTTGGTGAAGGTATGAAGTGATTTTGAGATTAATTGGAGGGTCAATTTGAAGGATTTTGAAATTTGGTCAATTTGGGCATGTTGGGCTAGACATAGGCCTAGGTTGGGCTAGCCTTAGGCTAAGTCCAAATTTAATGGTTCAAATGATCAAGGGAGATGTTTTGAAGAATTTTCATGAAGAAATAGAGTGGAAATTTTGGGGCTAAGGCGATCAGTTTGGTGAGGTTTTGAGACATGACCAATTTGGGGCAAATTTGGTGCTTTTTTGACTTAGGTTAAAATAAAATGAAATTGAGGCCTCACCAATGCTAATTGAAGGTCAATTTTGATGTATGGGTATGTTATGAAGGTTTTTCAACATAAATTGTAACAAATGGAGTAGGCCATGGGTTCAATTTGGCGGAACCAAGTCATGGGCCCAAAACTGAGGTTTTGATCTAAATCAAAATTGGGTTCAAATGATGGACTAATAGAGCTTTGATTTGGTCTAGATTGGTCACATCAAGAGTGGATTTGAGTTTAGAATTGAAATTGGCATAAATTGAGACCAATTTAATAAACATTTGGGGTGATTTGAGGAAAATATGGGCCTTTAAAGGGCAATTTAGGGGCTTTGATCAAAGATGGTCAAATTGGCCAAATTGGGTGATGTGATAGTTGAGAAGAATGAAATTGGGAATATTTGGGAGGTTTTGAGAAAATTTTTGGGATTTTTTGGAATTTTTGGAACTTGGGGCTAAAGAGGGGTATTTTGGTAATTTGGCCAATTTGGGGAGTTTGGGTAGTTTGGGTGTTTTCAAGGTGTTTGAAATGAGTTTTGAATCAAGTTGGGTATTTTGGCTAGATTTAAAGATTTTGACCAAATTTGGTGTCCCAAGGATATCTAGGTAATTTGGGGGAATTTAGGGGCAAAAGGCCAATATGGGTATTTTTGATAGGATTGGGTAACTAATCATCCTAAATGGGCCATATACCAGGAAATCCCATTTTGGGTCCTCTATGTAGTGGTCTTAGTTAAACCATAGCCTTAGGGCTGGTAGGTTTAGGGGACCATCTACATGAGTATCCCAAAAAGATCAAGGGACCTAGGCTAGAAATTTGAGCTTAGGGTTGTAAGTGAATGTGAGTGTAGATGAGTGTAGTGAGTGCCCTACCTCCAGACCAACACCCAGGGTCAACCCTGGTCCAGCAGTCCTAAGGGTGACTCATCTTGAGTTTCCCTTATGGTGACCCCACCTACTAAGTACTTAGAGGTTAGGATCAATATGTGGAACTTAAAGTTCAGTAAAGAAGATGGTAGAATTTATAGTGGCGAGGGTTCCATGTCTAGTTTTCTAAGAGTAGTCAATAGGAAAGTCCTATGGCTAGACCTTAGGCTACTAAAGAGCAAAAACTAAACCTCAACCAAAAGTGAGGTCAACAAATGGACCCCTAATAGGTGTGGTGTGCTGGGCAAGCAGATCCCACGTATTGGCGTTGATCGAAGAGATAAACAAAAACCTATACAAACTC
>NW_018165048.1:187292-188467 GCF_001263595.1 Phalaenopsis equestris
AATTTTTGATTTAGCCTAAGTCACCACTAAGCCCTTAAGACCAAGGTGAGTGTCTTAATTAGTTTCGAGAAGGGTTAAGCTTTAAGTGGTCATGATCTATTATTTGAATTTTATTTGAAAATCAAGATAGGGGCATTAAATTGATTAATTTTTTGACTTCAAAAGTCATACCCCTAAGTCCAGGATCATTTAATTTTAATAAACTTCCAAATTTTAATAAACTTCCAAATTTCCAAATTTTAATAATTTAGAAATTTATTAATCTTAATTTTTTTTTAATGAGGAAAGTGAAATTGGTTTTACCAATAATCCCTTGCGTTTCAAGCATCAAATGAATGGATTAAGATTAGAGGTTACCCATTTTCCCTCCTTGAATTAAGTCTAAATTTTAATTAAGGCAAAATTTCCAAAATTACACATTTGCCCCTAAGGCTCTAACACCTCATAATTTGTCAAATTCAATTCAAATGACTTTGAAATTTTTACCCTACCTCATTAATGGGTCAATCAAGACATCAAAAGAGGAAATGTGATTTTTCAAAATTTAATTTAATTTATATATTTATGTTCATGCAAAAATAGGATTTTTCAAAGAAAATTCCTAACTTTATTAAGGTGAACTATAATCCCTTGAAATTTTTACTGGAGGTAGACCCAGACCAGCGAAGCCTTTTGGGCGACCTAGACTAGCGAAGCCTTTGGGTCAAATTTTACAATTTTTTGAAGTTTTTGTGATTTATTAGAATTATTTTAAGTTCTGGGTTATTTAATAAAAATAAAATATTTTAAGTGGTGAAAATTAAGTTTTATATTTTTAAAAAATCTCCCCAAGGTCAGAAATTTTATATTTTTCTAATTTTTCTTTGATTTACTTATTGAATTTTTTTAGTGAAAAACTCATTTTTAGCCTTTTTTAAAAAAGATTTATTTTTAAGCTTTGAAATTTAATATCTTTTTTAAAAAAGAATTATTTTTAAGCTTTGAAATTCAATATCTTTATTTAGAAAACCGGAAAAAATTTTATTTAGAAAACCAGAAAAAATATTCTAATTATTTCTAAGTGATTATGAAACAACTTAGAACATTTCCATGAGTTTTATTATTTTTATGATTTTTATGAATTTTTAATTATTTAAATATTTAAAATAGGCCAAAAATTAAATTTTTATTTTAAA
>NW_018165048.1:189491-190404 GCF_001263595.1 Phalaenopsis equestris
TCTTATGGACTCATCTAAGTGAGACAAACACATCCATACGGTTAATGTACCATAAAATCAAGCCTAAGTAAATGGAGAATCAAAATAAGCTCGGGAGAAGGAGAAGTTTTATACCTTTGCTCTGAGATGGGAGGCTTCGATCAGAGGTGCTCGACATGTTTGTTGGGGTGCATGAAGGCTAGAGATTGAGTCCCTGGTCTTGGTGTAAGGCCTAGGTATGAATTCGACCAAGCTCGATTTCAGGTGTTGGTCTAGAGCTATGGTAGAGGTTATTTCAGTGGGTAATTTGATGGGACTTTAGCTTCTTTCACTGTTATGAAGGTGTGGGTGAAGTTAATCTGAGTTGGTGGACTGTGGAGGTGTATTGGGTTCTGTTCTGGTTTCTGACAAGGTTTCAAGCTCAAAAAAAATGGCCATGGGGTGGCTCTCAGGGCATAAGTTTGGGTGCATTGTGGTGCTTAGGTGGAGGGAAGAGGAGCTCCATAGTTTGATTTGGATGAGCTGGCCTCTAGGTTTGATTTGGATGAGGTGCCATGGGAGTGGATATTGGTTTTGGGCTTTTTCAGCCACTAGGCTGTCCGGCCAGCAAGGGAGAGGTGGCTAGGAGCTCAGGGAACCCAGAGGAGTCCATCACAGCAATTTAATGCAAATGTGCTTGGATTTGACAAAAATATCTTAAGCATGTACATTTTTGGAAATAAGATCCCTTAATTTGGGGGACCTTTGGTCCATGGCTTGATTTAGGTGATCTCATGGTGTTTGGACTGGTCACTAAGTCCAACTAATGGTTGTGGTGGAGTTAGTTTGGTGGCTTTAAGGTGGTTAGGTCACATTTAGTGCATGGGTCCAAGTGGGTGCAAATGACCAAAACTTTGGTTTAGGCTAGGTTAGCCATGTCAATTGGCCCAAATAA
>NW_018165048.1:191216-201535 GCF_001263595.1 Phalaenopsis equestris
GGTGTTTTAGGGGTAAAAGGCCAAGATGGGTATTTTGGCAAAGGTGAGGTACCAACCATCATTGAAAAGTCATGGACCAATGGAAAACCCATTTTGGGTCCTCTACATAGTGGTCTTAGCCAAGCTATAGCCATAGGGATTGTAGGTTTAGGGGACCATCTACACGAGTATCCCAAAAGATCAAGGGTCCTAGGCTAGAAATTTGAGTTTAGGGTTGTGAGTGATTGTGAGTGCAGATGAGTGTAGTGAGTGCCTTTGCCCCAGATCAACAACCCGGGTTAACCCTAAGGTCCAGCAATCCTAAAGGAGACTCATCTTGAGTTTCCCGCATAGTGACCCCACCTACTAAGTATTTAGAGGTTGAGAGCAACATGTGGAACTTCAAGCTGAGTAGAGAAGAGTTTGAAATTTCTAATGGTGAGGGTTTCATGTCTAGTTTTTTAAGAATAGTCAACAGGAAAATCCTATGGCTAGACCTTAGGCTACTACAGAGGAAAAACTAAACCTCAACCAAAAATGAGGTCAACAAAAGATTAGAGTCTATTAAGGGGAAATATACCACTTATATAGTGTAGTATCAAGCCTCTATAAAGAGGAAGGCTAGAGTTTGCAAAAAGATATATAGGCATCACACATGTAGGGCAATTAAGAATCTCTCTTAGTATAAATATGGAAAATTGCACATACAAGACACAATGCTAAATTTTTATTTTCCTAAAAAGGGTATTTATAGTTGGAAAGTATGGGCATCTCTATTTTCCTACATGGGATCTCCTACATGAATGACGCTCACAAGCACAACCTTATAAAAGCGGACAAGAATTTCATTTTGTTGTTGCATGCATAAGTGTGTGTCGATGCATCATAACATGTTCTACTTGTACATACCTCACCTCTTGTTGTTTATTTTATCATTTTTTTGGCATTTCATACTCTATTTTAATGATTTTATTTATAGCTGAATGCAACCTTTAAAATTATTTTTTTGCAATTCAAATAATATGATTTTTTTAATAATTTTTTGCTGAGATCAATATTGTAGACATGAAAAATATTTAAAATTATGATTCTGAGATTTTATAGTTTATGATCTCGAACAGAGGTCCACATTGACATCCAGAGTAGTTGCTCCTTGTAAAATTTTTAAAATTATAAATTTGAGATTCAGATTTTATAAACTTATTATGTGTTTTGGGATGACACAAATTTTAGTTCTTGAAAATATAACTCAAAAATTTAAAAGATCAAGCAGGATTTTTAATTCATTTTAAATAAGCTAATTTTGAGTCGAACTCAAGGTAATATGAGAAAGAATTTAGCAAATTTATTGTCAAATTGAATATATCAATACTACATAAAAAAAGATTCGATTTGAGCCCAAATGAACCTAAATCAAGCACTTATAGTAAAATTGAAAGTTTTAAATTATTAACTAAAGGTCAAATGATCTTTGAATTTAATATGATTATAGTCAAATCTAGCATTATAATTAGTGGAAACAAATGAACAGACCTAAGATTACACAATTATAAGGTTACTAAAGCATATAAACGTTGTAAGAAGTTTATGATCAAATGAATCATTACATATCACACAATATAGTATTTCAAAATTTGCCCAAATTTTACAATTTTCTAGCTTGAAAATAATAAAAAGACTTGATTCTTCACTTGAAAAAGGAAAACAATGAGCAGAGAGCTAAATCTATACTGGCGAAGAGAGCTTGAAGCCAACAACCACTAGTGATTGTCGCCCACCACTAAGTGGTTATTATAACCTAGTTATTGTAATGCAATCATTGTCCTATTTTTATTTCCAGACTATTATTGCTCGACTAATATCTCTTCGTAATTGTTATCTAATCACCATCACTTAGCGTTATTATCTGATAACTTTATTGTTACAACATTAGGAACAAATATTGTAATTATGTCCTTTCCATGAGAAGAAGAGTGAGACTATATCTTTAGTCATATAATAAACTACTTTGACTAGACCATACCCTATAATTTTTATCTCTTTTTTTGTGCTTTTTACACAATAAATTTTGTTCCCTTATCACTTATATTTGTTGTACATTGGACATTTCTGCCAAGTTAAAACTTATTTTTTATCTTCTGAGAATCATGTAGCTTGCAATAGGGATGGAAAGAGGAAAGTTGATGAAGGTTAGTTTCCAATTTTAAAATTCATCTTTAAATTTGATAAATGAACTCTGATAATGAGAGTATGAAAGTCACATTATTATTATTATTATTATTATTATTATTATTATTGATGTTAATAATAATAATAATAATAATAATAATAATAATAATAATAATAATAATAATAATAATAATAATAATTATTATTATTATTATTATTATTATTATTACACATAATTTTATTAAATAATTCTTAATTAATTAGAATTCATCTAATCCAAAATTAATAAATTGTGCTCTGAACCATATTATTTTAATGAGTTACCTCAGTCTGCCCGTCATAAAATATTTTGGTAGTCAAACCTGAAACTGGTTCAATTATAAGAGCAACAAATTCATGCAAGTTAGAAATCGCATGAAACTTTTGACACACACGTATAAGCAGTAAATGAGTACTAGCCAGCTAAAGAAGCATATGCTGCTTAACAAACACGGCTAACAGCACATTAAATACTCAAATGCTTATTTTTTAGCCACATTTAAAAGTTATTTTGAATTTTCATAAAAATAACTATATATAAAGAAATAAAAATGAAAAATGAAAAATGAAAAAAAATAGAAGTGATCCCAAACAGCTCCTAATTTTTTCTATTGAACTCAATCCGATCAAAATGTGGGCTCTTATTCGATCCAAAAAATATTGTCAAACTAGCCAGTCAAATAAGACGAGTTGTACTACGCACACTAAATCGATCATTCAAGCTTAATAAATTAGGGTTGGGAGTGGACGGGGACCGAGCACATGGATGGATCACAAGCCATGAATTGGCCAGCCTAGAAGACATTGGGGCCTAGTCCTAATTGAAAAGCCACCGAGTTAGCTCATCCGTTTTCCCCCAACTTACGGGTCAGTTTTAAGTCTCTTTCATGCACCTACTAATTAGCTTTTATTGAGCAGCACGTTGTCAGTGTTGCTTTCCACAAGTCGCAACAAGGAAAGTGGGGGGCTGCCCTTATGATATTAAGTGTCCCACATCTATTCTTTAAGTACCTTTCCTTCCTATCCAACACAGTATCCGGCCAACCTGTTTGTGTTCTTTGTGGTTAGATTTGGACTAGACAATTGCTCTATCATCCCCCATGTTTGGCTGGCAATCCGAACCACCAAATTTGTCCTCTTCTGTGTTAAGTGTGAGTCTCTCTCTCTCTCTTATATATGAAAGAAAAGTATGGACGATGACGACGACAACAACTACATGAATCCTTTTTCTTCATTACGTCCTGTTTAGTGTCATATTTTCATTTAGTTATGATAAATTAAGATCATTTTTTATATAATAATCTCAAGTTTTCCCGGGTCTACCTCTGCCTTTCTTAACATAAGTCGAATCTAAAACATCTACTCTCCCAATCGAATCATGAGATGGTCCGCGTTTAATGTGACCAAACCATCTAAGACAACTTCCTCTAATTTTGTCTGTCACAGGTGCTACACCAACTTTTATGAGATTGTGGCATAAAGTTACAATTACAGAATTTGAAGCTATATATAATCACATATGATTAAATTTTTTTTTTATCATATTTACTTTAAAAATGTTAACAAAATCCATCAATGTTAACATGCATTTTTGTATTTTCTTTTTTATTTATTTTATTTATTTATTTTATTGAGATTCGGAGGCCATTTTAGTCAAAGCATGGTGGGTGAGCCAATTTCAACAACATGATCATCACCCACTTTAGGCTTAAATACTAAATGACCAGAAATAATTGAGTTGTGACATAAAGTAAACAAATTAAAGATTTTGTTGGATGGAATCTCCATATTAGGAAAATAATACTTTGGACATGAAAACACTTCATGCATGATGCATGCCAGATTTTACTATATAAATATAAGCTTTCTTTGTGTATTATATACCTCCATTCATGTTTGCATGATTATGAAACAAAACAGCTTTCAGAGTTCTTTCAGTTTGATCCAAATAAGTTAGCTATTTAGTTTGTCAGGTGCAGCCTATACTTTTATTTTTTACCTAAACAAGATGAACAAATATTACATCCTGACTCCGGACGTAGAGATACATTCAGAGTCCAATGAAATCACGCCACGTGGAGGTGAAAGAAAAAAAAAATCATTTTAGCACTGAGAAATATTCCCCCCGTGTTATTCCACGTTATTCATGTGTTATTGTGGTGGTATTCAAGTGTTATTGTGTTCTGGAAATATTTCGTGTGTTATAATAACACAATAACACATCAATACCACCACAATAACACCTGAATAATGCGGAATAACACGAGAGGAATATTTTCCTGTGTTACCGGGCCGGATCACAGGAAAACGAGTTTTTTTTTTCTGTCAGCTCCATGACATTTTATTGGACTTTGAACTTATCTCTGCGTCCGGAGACCGGACCTAACTATTATCCAAACAAGATAATACATTATTGCTCACAGAAAACTAACTCCTGTTTAAGAAAGAATTAATGTAATTATTTCTATTTTTACTTTTATTTTTTGATTTTTTTTTGGCTGTTTGATCAGATAGAATGCATGCATGGAAAGGATTCTTATTGAAATTTAACGAAGGCGAAGCATAGTAAAGCTTTCCAAGATTCTGTAATATCAAGGCACACGGAACAAAGAAATTTCATGATAGAGATACAATAATTTATTGAAGTTTTCGGGAGGATGCAAATTGAATGTTTAGGAGGATTTACATAAGGCTGTCAAAACGGTTTGTTGTTCGCGAACCGCTCATGTTCGGCTTATTAAAAAGCTCGTGTTCGGCTCGTTCGCTAAGTTATCGATCCGAACACGAACAACACGAACAAATATTTGTTTGTTCGTACACAAACAAATATTTGTTTGTTCGTGTTCGGCTCGTTTTGGCTCGAAATGCTACTAATTAATTATATATATATATCTTTAATATATATCTTTGATGAGTAGTCTTTTTTAAAAATTTAGTTGTGACTACAGGACTACAAAGATTCATAATCAATTAAAAGTATTAATAAAGAAAATATAATAAAAATTATTAAATTAGATTCAAATGATATTTTAAATATTGCCTCAATTCTTAACATCTTAAGACTACGTGATTAGGGTTGTCAAAATGACTCTCAGTTCGAGAACGACTTGTGTTCGGCTCGCTAAGCAAAAAAGCCAAAAAAGCCGAACACGCACACACTTTTTTTAGCTCGAAATATAAACGAGCCTAACACGAGCTGGGTCTGGGCTCGCTCGTATTCGGCTCGTGTACACCCCTAGATTTACATGCATAACATTTAATTCTTATGTATTTAAGTATTTAACACTTAACTTTAATTCTTACATACATGCACAGCAGTTAATTATTATATTATTTTGTATATAACGACAACATTCAGAATTTAGATGAGGAATTAATGTAGCTGGACATATCCCTCTCTGAATTTACCTTCAGGTCCCCAAGAAAAGGAGAATAGCATGAGGGAAGCACAAGCCTGTTGAGCTACTTAATTTTTGCCAAATTTAATGCAGTTGTACCTCACATATACATAAGATCATTTATTAGGATCACAAAAATATTTGTACAATTAGCTGTATTTTATTTATATATTAACATGTACTATTTTACATATTAAATTTACATTAAATATTTGCGATATATATATATAACTTGCTTAGATAATTATTGTTATTAATTAGTTTAATATGTTATGTGGAAAAATTTTAACTATTAGAGTGTCTCCATGGAGAAAATATTGTGTCTGGACACTACACATTCGTACAGTCAACCGTAGAACGCCATATCGTCATACAACTTATTTGCGGGTGACGTGTGCTCTGTATTTGGCGTCTCGGACGAAATTTTCTCGTCCGGATGAGCCAAAATGTGTGCCAATTGTCATTATTTTTAATTAATTCATAAAATATTATTCTAAGAAATTCCAACATATAAGTGCAAAATAAATAATCAAATATGCATATCACCTACGAATTAAATTTTAATGAATCAATGTTGAGGACAGGTGGCAAAATAACATAACCTTTCCTAATTGCAATTCTGCCATCGGCTTCTGACCAAATTTTTTTGCCATGTGGAGACGCAGCAGTTGCGGACGCTTCTGGTTTTTAATTTTTGATGAAAATGTTTAAATCTGCGCGCATGATATTATTTATTCTTCTCTATAGAGAGCAACAGGTTGGTTTCAAATATTCAAGACTAATAAAGACTTGAAATTTGAATATTTTCAGCTCTAATTGATGTAATATAAAATAAAATTTTTGTACGTGTTTTCTTTGCTTACAAATTATAAGGATTTAATTAATTATAGGGAAATTTAGATACATATATGTCTGCCCTGTTGGGGGTTTTCGCTTTGTTCGTTGTCGGTTCCATGTTCTCCTCGACACAGGGCTTTTGGATGTCGTGTGGATTCAAAGGTATGGGTTGTTCGAATAATCAAACGCGTCATCGAAGGTTTTACAATGGACTTGATTATTTGAATAAAGAATGTGTTGGATATCAGCACTGGTTTGTGAATAAACCCGATATGTCACATCTCCTATCTAATATGGAGACTAATTAGAGTTTAGATTAGTTCCTTCCTATAGGGGCAAACCCTCATAGTAAATTACATCTTAAGCAACGAAGCCAATTTAGAAAGCACTCGATTAAGGTTGTGACTTTATCCTCAAGAAGTTGAATCTTGTTGTCTTCAAACAAAGATTTTAATGTTTTGTTTCCATATTTTATTATAAAGTTAGGATTGCACAACATAGAATCATGCAAGAGTCTAAAGGTGAGGATTTACGTCATAACTGGACAAACAACCTCAGAGTCCTAGGGTGAATTTCACCTAGAGAGGTAAAACTTTGAAGCCTTATCCTTAATAGACTTATAACCCTGCTTGAAGGAGTAGTGATCCCGATCTTAATGCTTCTGCACAGTATAACAATAGTTCTGATGGTATTTTTCACTTATATTTCCTTATTTTGCAACAAAACCAAAAGCTTGATCCTGAAGAAAAATAAGAGTTTAACTTTTTAATTTATATATTTTTACATTGGGATACTACACAAGTATATATATCGTTATCAAGTAATATAAGACTTTTTTAATAAGACTTGAATATCGAACCCACATAGAGGATTATGCAATATGCATTTTTTAGAAAGTTTTTCTATTTTTAAAAAGATAATTAATTAAACTAAAAATGATTTTTGTAGGAATTTAAATTTTAAATAATTTTCTGGTTTTTTTTTTGATATTTTAACGAAACAATAACAACTTAAGAAGATAACTAAAGTTTTTGTAGAAGAAAAGTACTTAATATGAAAATATCTTTATTCTTATCATGAATCAGTAATAAGTATAGGAATTATGTTGTGGAAGTATGCAAATTATGTTGTACCAAATAGGAACAATAATATTCTTTACCCTTACAAGAGATGCTGCTAATTTAAAGTTTGAATAGTTCTGAAGACCGGCTAGGCAGGGAAGATACTAGCTCTCACTCTAGAGTTCCCTCGATTCCCTCCACATGGGGGCTAACATTCTCGTATAAGAGCCTAAAACAATAAACCAAGTTGGGGCTTTAATCTGTCACTTTAAAGTCCTCTAACTCTACACCCATCAATGAATATTTCCCTATTTATTTGCACTCAATCTGATGAACTGCATGCTCATCCATGAAATCAAATGTGATTCTTATCATTTGTATACTGAGACAATACCATCTTGGATCTTACATGTTCTCACAAAAAATTTTAACATCTTAATTGGCCAAATTAAGAAGTAAATGAAGTACAACGTTTAAAATCATCGAAACTTCTTCAAAAATTAAATTATAATACTTCACACAAATGCATTTCAATACTTAATCGACTTATCATTTTAAAAAAAAAGATAAAGAAAATTACTCAGAATCCATGGAGAAAACAAAACCACACTTTAGTTTAAAAGAAGAAATCATTGTCAAACCAACAACAAGTCTCGATTAAAACCAAAAGTAATCTAGAACAAAAAGATAAAAAATTTTCTCAAGTCCTCCACAAAACTCTTGAAGTTCGTTTGAATCTCTTCCCTTTTACAATCACTCAAAATAAAATAACAAAAAGGATAAAGTAAAAAGTGGTTCCTGAAAATCTCTCTGAACTAACTCCCTAGAGAAGAACTTTCAAAACTTGCCAATATTTTCAGGACTCTTTTCTAAGTCCTCTCTTCTTTTTTTTTTATAGTTTTCCAACAGGTGCCTTGGGATCTCTTCAAAATGTGTCTTGATTCGATGTATTCGCCCAACAGATGCATCCTTTCATGATAATTTTTGTCCATGGTGGCTAAAACCCCAAAAAGCCCCCTAGAAAGTGGGGGAAAACCGATTTTACCCGTCTAGTAACTTCCACTGGTGCTTAAGTACGGGGTCTCGGCGCTTAGGCGTGGCCTTCTCTGTTTAACCGGCGCTTAAGCCTCGGATCTGGCGCTTAGGCGCCAAAATTAGGCGCCAAAACTCTTTTGCCACCAAAACTCTTTTGCACAATTTTTCACCTTTTTTGCTCCAAATTTGATCATTTTTCACTCCTCTAAGCATTTTTTCCATTTTTACTTGTATCTGCAAAAAAAAAATAGTATTGCATGAATTAAAAAAAAAATCAAACTTTTCCTTTGGCATTTGCTGGAGCATGTTGTCTCCTTGAGCTGTATATTTTAGGTGAATCAAAATCTTCCAAATTTAAAATCTTACTTGTCCTCAAGTGAAACTTCAATATTTAAAAACCAAATATATATGATATGTATATGAGTTTCTTTAGGAGTTACTAAAATTTAGATTTAGAAATATAGTAGTCCAACTTAGAAAAAATAATTAGTAAAAAACACCAACTTAAAGTTTGAAAATTTTTAATGTTAAGAACTATGAAAATATGAGTTCCTATCTAATTCAGAAATATTGTAAGTTCTCTAAATTTATATTTTCGTTCTTTTATCTTCTCTACTTAAAAAAATTTTATTAAAAATAATTTTACTTACTAAATTATATTTATAAGCTTAAGATTTTATGAAGTCTTATACTTTAAAAAGATCAAATGTAGAACCAATTTTTGATTAGGCACTAATCCTCAAGCTTCTCCTCCCTTACATTTCTTTCCTTTTTCTTTTTTTTTTCTTTTCTTCTATTTTTATTTTCTTTTTTTCTTTTTCTTTTCTTTTCTTCTTTTTTTTTCAAGTAAGAATTACTATATCTGGGTAGACTTTTAATGATTTTTGAATTCCACATCTCCTTTCCTAAAGCAAAGTCCTGATACAAATCTTTTACTTATAAATATAATAATAGTTTGAAAATCATTTTAAAAAAAGAAATTCAAGTATTAAAAATAAAAGTCTAAATTATCTAAATTTTTTAAAAATACAATTTTACTTACTAAAGATAGTCACTTATATTAATCATTTTCTATACTAAATATTTTTAACTTAAAGTTTTTCTTCTTTACTTAAAATTTTAACTAAATTTTCTTACTCATTTCTAAAATCAAAATTTACTTCCCTAATATAACTTCATATACATAATCAACTTTTCTTTTAAAATCAAATTCACTTGTAGACATTTGAGAACAAATAAAATTCTAGTTTTGAAAATATTTTTCATCAAACTTATATTCTTAACAGATTAAACAATTTAACATTTGATATATATAAGCAGGAATTAACATGCAAACAGGAATTTTAAACCCTAATGATACAAGTATAAAACTAAAGACAGGAGTAAAATTAATTTTTGATCAAATTTTTCTATATTTTCATTTTAGTTTAACATGTAGAGATTAAAATAGACTTCTAAGCAGTTGGTATAAAAGCAAACAATACACTAACATGATAAAAGAAAAATACAAGGCAAGAGTTTCTGAATTTTTAGTTTAAGATCTAAGCTAGCAAGATTTTCTACTTTATAACAGATATGAAATTAAGTTAAGTTCTAAACTAACTAAATCACAGTACTAAACACAAAACAACAGTTACTACCCTAAAATTTTAAAAATGAAATACCATCTAACACAATAATCACAACAACAATAGAACATAAAAATTCAAAACATAACATAAAATGTAGTAAAAAACAACACATAGATGCAAATGTAGCAAGCTCAGACCACATAGTTCATATCATATTACAATCATAAAAT
>NW_018165048.1:201667-209961 GCF_001263595.1 Phalaenopsis equestris
AATTTCTCTTCATAATCACTCTTCCTTCTATTATAACTATTAGTATGATCTACAAAATGCTCTAAATTTTGTACCTTATCAGTTGTAAAATTGATATTATCCATCATCTTCTGCAATAACTCATCCTGAGTCTTAATAGAATCACCTCTAGATGTAGAAGCACGTGAAGTAGATGGTCTAGATGAAGATGCAATAGACGTCTCTAATCCATAGCTCCTGGAAAATCCTCCTCTCCACCCAAAAATTGAATGCTCATAATAAGTCTTTACATTCACCTTCGTGATGGGCTTTAGAGGTAACAGAAATTCCTCCCAACTATCATACTTTACTCCAGCCTGCTCGCATAAAGAAAATATCAAGGAAGCAAATCCCATACCTGCAGTAGTAGCAGCAGCAGCTGAACGGATGATAGTGTGATAGATCAAAGCTCCTATGTTGATGAGCTTTCCCTCCTGATTACAATAATTCAACGTGGCTCTCTCTCTTGTCACTTCACTGAGATGATTGGTCGGAAGCAGACGAGCAGAAATGAAAAAGTGCTGTCAAGCCTTTGAAGGTGCACATAACTTTGAAGTTGAGAAATTTACTCTCCTCTCATTGGTAATCTTCCAAAATCCTCTTCAAATTATCAAGTATGAAATAATCTCAACCAACTCCGCTTCAGTAGGACTATAATTCGCATAAAAACATAAATTCTCCGATGGTAAATGGTAAAACAAATTGATTACCTCTGGAGTAAAAGGTACCAACTTCCCTCTAACCATAACTCGATCGTCCTCAGCCTCTGGGAGATTTGCATAAAACTCCCTTACAACAAAAATTACAGTGACAGCAGAGGATAACAGAACTGTTCCCACTGTCGGTGGACTATCAGGTCTTCCACTTCTCCACCTGGACTCTTAAAACATCGCTCCTAAATCAATTTTTGTGATTGTAGAGCGTCCCTATATCGATCCTGAGCTTTTGAACTAACAAATTTGCTCGAATCAAATTGGCTCTTTCCTCTGCACCTTTTTATTCTTGGTTCCACTCTACAATTTGATAAATTTCAAAAATAACTTTAAAAATCAAGTTTAAATCACTAAAATAAACTTCTAAAAGCACTAACTAAACTTCCCAAGCAATTTCCATAGATTTTTCTTCACTTTTCACCATGAATAGTAAATTTTTGAAATCTTTCAAATGTGCTTAAAATATATGGTGAAAATCCAATTTTTTTGCATAGAAGTGAAGCTTTTACCTCAAGGAACTTGGATCTAGCAAATCTCACTCGATTCCACCAAAAAATCTCCAAATTTCTCTTGCCCTAGCCCTCAAAATCGCAAAATCGAGTTGGGGAAGACGATAGGAGGCGTTAAAAATGGCTTTTTCGGACCTAAATTCACTTTTAACCATTTGAGAACCGATTTTCGTGAACCGGTGCATAAGAGCAGGTAAGTGGCGCTTAGGCATCTGCCTCTCCGGTTGGCTCGCGCTTAAGCACGAGATGTGGCGCTTAGGCGCCAGTGCACAATTTTTGAAATTTTTAATTTTAAGTAAAATGCACTATTAGCCTAAGTAAACCACCCCTAAATGGTCTCATAGCACTTAAATGACTATTTTTACTTCCTATAACTCCCTTCTCTCTCAAAATTCTCCATAATAGTTAATTCAATTTGAGGCTAAAAATAACACAAATTTTTACAAAAACAAACTTATATTAATTCAAAAACAAGTACAAACACATTTAACACTTAGTTCTCTCTCCAAATAGTCTTGGATGATATAATTTTCCTAAGTAGAAAACACTTAAGACTCATTTATAATTACACACATAAGTTACACAAACACTAAACACAAGACATAAACACTAAGACACTTAAAAACATGCTTCCAAAAACAAAATTCCTAACGCTTAACTTAATGCCACTCTTCATTAGAAGGAATGAATTCTTGTCTCTGAGTAGTCTCTCCAGGAATATAGAGTTGATAAAACGGACGGTGGCGACGAGCTCTAATACAATCATCATCGATCCACTTCCTCAACATAACTGATATGGCTAAATTGCATCTTAAGTTGCCACCCAGTATGTTCTAGATGAGCATGCAATTCAAGCACCTTAGTCTCTAATACAGATATAATATTCTCCATCTTGTTGATCTTCTCCGATATCCCTTCAATACTAACGGCTAAGTTACCGTTATACATCTTCTATGCACTTTGACTAATGAACTTCTTCCTCATGACTTCTTCCATCTTCTTCAAATCCATCTCCCATGAAGACATTTTTTCTAAATCTCTCTCTTTCTTAGACTTTTAGGGCTAAAAATAATCTGGGTGAATTTCCTTTGCAAACCCCTTCTATTTATAGGCCTAATTCTCCTTCATAACTTTTAGGCACGATTAGAAACTACCAAGACACATTTATTCCAACTAAATTGCAGTTACACCTTCTAGAAATCAAAATTTGCACATATGATTAAATTACCGCGCTTAAGCGCCAGTGCACATTTTTGCACCAGTCAACTTAACATCCAAATTCTCATTCTAACATGTCTAGGTCACTAAATAAAGTCAAAAAATCATTACTAGCAAAAATCATTAAAAAAATCATTACTAGCACATAATACTAAAAAATACTCCCAAAATTTCTTAATCAGACTAAAAACAACAATCAAAACAAAAACACACAGATAACTAGGGTTGCCTCCCACAAAGCACTTGGTTTTACATCGTCAGCCCGACGTAACCAGTGCTCATTATGGTTGACCCAACATCATTTCATCATTATATTTATGTCGATTCCCTATATAATAAGGTTTCAGTCTATGTCCATTCACTTTAAAAATTTCCTCAGAATTAGGATCTTTAATATCCACAGCTCCATAAGGATAAACTTTTATCACAACAAACCAAATGGACCCATCCACCTAGGCTTAAGTTTGCCTGAAAATAATCTTAACCTTGTAATATATAGCAAAACTTGTTGCCCTGACTGAAAATTTTTAGTAAGAATCTTTCGATCATACCACATTTTCATATTTTCTTTCTAAATCTTAGCACTCTCATAAGATTCATTCCTTATATCTTCAAGCTCCTTTAATTATAACAATCTTTTCTCACCAGAAACTTTTAAATTATAATTGAACTCTTTAATAGCCCAATATGCTTTATGCTCAAGTTCAACATATAAGTGACAGGCTTTCCTAAATATTAGCCTATATGGGGGACATTCCTATAGGAGTTCTATATGCAGTCTTATAAGCCCACAAAACATAGTCAATTTTGATTGTCTAATTTTTATTGGATTCATAAATTTTTCCATAATTCTTTTAATTTCTCAATTTGAT
The DNA here is from genome assembly GCF_001263595.1 of Phalaenopsis equestris. Classification (NCBI taxonomy): domain Eukaryota; kingdom Viridiplantae; phylum Streptophyta; class Magnoliopsida; order Asparagales; family Orchidaceae; genus Phalaenopsis; species Phalaenopsis equestris. The sequence goes on from NW_018165048.1 coordinate 204,998, forward strand.
ACTTTAGCCAAACCACTTGTCTGAGGATGATAAGCAGTAGCAATCCTATGATTTACATGATATTTCTTTAATAACTTCTTCATAATGACATTTCTGAAATGACTTCCCCCATCAGTAATGATAACTCTCAGCATCCCAAATCTACAAAATATGTTCGTTTTCAAAAATTATGCAACAACTTCTATCCATTTGGATACATAGTTCACTACCAACAAAATATATAAATTTCTGAAAGATGGTATAAATGGTCCCATGCAATCTAATCCCCAAACATCAAATATTTCAACTTCTAGCATATAATTGAGGGGCATCTCATTTCTTCTAGAAATATTGCACCTTCCAACACATAATTGAGGAGCATCTCTTTTCTCTTATAAATATTGCCTACTCGTTGACATTGATCACAAGTTTTGATATGAGTTTTAACATCTCTAAAGATTGTAGGCCAATAAAATCTAGATTGTAAAATTTTATATGTTGTTTTTCATCTCAAAAATAAGATCATTTTTCTTGTTTATATAAATATGGGTCATCTAAAAAATAAGTCTTAGCTTCAGAAATAAATTTCCTCATTTGTTGGTATGTCATTCCATAGGGTTTAAGATCACAAACAATATAGTTCACAATGATGGCATACCACAGAACACGCCACTCATTTACAGCGAACAATTTTTCCTCTAAAAAATGTTCATTAATTTCTTTTTCAAAACAGAGTAGTTTTTCTAATTTAATCCTGGACAAATGATTAGCAATTTGATTTTAGTTTCCTTCCGATCTACTATTTCAAAATCAAATTCTTGTAAAAGAAGAATCCATCTTATAAGTCTCGACTTAATATCATTCTTTTTCATTAAGTACTTAATAGCATAATGATCTATATGCACTATACAATGAGTTCTAATCAAATATGATCTAAATTTATCAAAGGCATATGCTATTGCTAATAACTCCTTTTCAGCTGTTGTATAATTAATTTGAGTTTTATTAAGAGTTTTACTTGCATAGTAAATAACTTTAAAAATTTTATCTTATCTTTGTCCTAAAACAACTCCAATATCATTCAAAAGATTTTTCCCAATTTGGTGAAACTATAATTGGTGTAGTGATTAATTTTTCTTTTAATAGTTTAAAATCTTTTAGGCATTCCTCATCAAAATTGAAAATTCCATCTTTCTCCAATAAATGACATAAAGGCTTAGCAATCTTAGAAAAGTCCTTAATATATCGCCTGTAGAATCCAACATATCCTAAAAAACTCCTAATTTCCTTTACATTTGTTGGATAAAGTAAATTAGTGATCACTTGAATTTTAGCAGGTCTACTTCCATACCATTTTCTGATATTTGATGTCCTAATACAGTTCCTCCTGCTACCATAAATTGGGATTTTTCCCAGTTAAAGACTAAATTTGTTTCTTCACAACGCTAAAGAACTTTAGATAAATGTTATAAACATGAGTCAAATGAAGTTCAAAACACTAAAAAGTCATCCATGAATACTTCAATCCTTTTTTCAATTAAATCACAAAAAATTGCCATCATACATCTTTAAAATGTAGCAGGGGCAAAAGGCAGTCTTCTAAAAGCAAAAGCACCATAAGGACTGGTAAATGTTTTTTTCTCTTGATCCTCAAGAGATTTGAATTTGGTGGTAACCGGTATATCCATCCAGAAAATAAAAGTATTTGTGCCCAGCTAGTCTATCCAGCATTTGATCTGGAAAGGGTTGTGGAAAATGATATTTCCTATTGGCAAGATTTAATTTTCTATAATAAATGCATATTCGCCACCCTCTCACTTGTCTAGTAGGTATTAACTTATTATGCTCATTCACAGTTACAATTACTCATCCTTTCTGAGGAACACAGCGAATTAGACTAACCCGTGCACTATCTGAGATGGGATAGATAATTCCAGCATCTAACCATTTTAAAATTTCTTTCTTAACAACCTCTTTCATAATAGGATTTTATCTCCTTTTGTGGATCAAGCCTGGGTTTGCAGTTTTCATCCAGATTAATTCTATGCATACAAATTGAAGGACTGTTTCCTTTAAAATTAGCAATTGTCCATTCGAAGGCTTTCTTAAAATTTTTTACAATTTTCATAAGCTTTTCTTCTTCTTCCTTGGTTAACTTCGAGAAAATTATAATAGGTAAAGTAGAAGAATCTCCTAAAAAATATATTTTAAATCTTCAGGAAGTAATTTCAACTCAAGTTATGGAGGTTTTTCAATATATGGACAAAATGATTTATCTTTCTCTATTGTGTCCAAAGTTTCAAAACATTCTTGAACATAACTTGAATCTTCCTAAAAAAATTTTACACATTGATCTAATTCCTCTTCTTGCTCGTGTTCCAAATCTTTTTTTTTTAGATTGTTTCTCATAAGTAGTCTTGAAATGACATTCGCTCAGATATCATATAACATCCATTCTATAACATTCATCATCTTTACCTTTTGCATGGTATTTCATTGATTTTAAAATGTTAAAAGTAACAGTTTGACCATTGACGCGCATTATTAATTGCCCTTTCTACACATCTATCATTGCTCTTCCTGACTCTTTCTGCACATCTATCATTACTTTTACTATGGCTAGGAAAGGTCTCCCCAAAAGGATTGGTATCTCTTTATCTTCCTCCATATCTAGTACAATGAAATCTACAAGAAAGATAAATTGATCCACTTTCACTAGGACATCATCTATAACTCCCTTAGGATAGGTTATTGAACAATCTGCTAACTGCAGAGTTACAGTAGTAGGAGTTATTTCTCCTAATCCTAATATTTTAAATATTGATAATGACATAAGGTTAATGCTTGCACCTAAATCACAAAAAGCTTTCCTATAAAATATGTTTCCTATTACACATGGAATTGTAAAGATACTAGGACCTTTAAGCTTTCAGGAAGTTTTTATGAATAATAACACTGTACTCCTCACTAAGTGCAACATTCTCATTATCTTCAAACTTCCTTTCTCTGTTGAGAATATCCTTCATAAACTTTACATAGCTTGGCAATTTTTCAAAGGATTAAGCAAATGGAATATTGATTGTAAACTTCTTAAATATTTCTAGAAATTTTGAAAATTGCTTATCCAACTTCTGTTGTCGAATTCTCTAAGGAAATGGAGGCGGTGGTTTTTCTAAATCAATTTTCGGCGGAGAAATAGGTCTTTCAAAATCTTTCAGAGTGTTCTCTTTTGATTCTTCAATTTCTTCTCTCTCTACTTCAATCTCTTTTTGAACCCTACCTTCCAACTCTCTTTCGCTTCAAAGTTGTACGACTTTAACTTGCTCTTTGATCTGGTCTTTTGGATTTGATTCAGTACTACTAGGAAGTGTTCCTTGGGATCTATTACTTAATGAACTTGCGATTTTCCCAATTTGATTCTCAATATTTGTAATTGTAGCTCCTTGACTTTGTAACTGATTACCCATTTGTAACACCACTTCTTCTATAGAAAACTTCTTAACCTTAAATTGTGTATTACTATTGAAACCTGGAGCATAAGTAGATCTATAATGATTATTCCCTTGGTTGTTCCAGTTTCCCAATGGGTTTACTTGGTTGTTCCCCCATTGCTGATTATTACCACCTGAATTGTTATTCAAGTTAAAGTTGGGATGGTTCTTCCAACCTGGGTTATAATAATTAGAATATGGGTCATTTTGCTTATTATTTATGACATTCAAAGTTTCTAATGATGCTTGAGAATCTACCATTTGGCCTAATTAATTCTCTTCAATCATGGAAATTGGTTGAGAAAAATTCATTCCAAATTGGTCTAACTTCCTTGAAATTGCAACAACTTGATTTGCTAACATAGTAAATGAATCAGTTTCATGAATTTTGGCTACTTTCTTTGGATTTACATTCTCAAAAGGCCATTGAAAATTATTGGTAGTAATCTCTTCAATTAAAGCATAAGCACTTGAAATGGTTTTGACATCATTGAACCACCAGCAGTGCCATCGAGAATAGATCTAAGAGAAACAATTAATTAATTATAAAAGGTTTGAATTATTAACCAATCTGGTATAGCTTGGTGTGGACACTTTCTTAAGAGTTCTTTAAATTGTTTCCATGCTTCATAAATATTTTCCCCTTCAAACTGATTAAAAGATGTAATATCATTTCTAAACTTCACAGTTTTTTATGGTGAAAAATATTTAGGAAGGAATTTTTGTGCTAAATCACCCCAAGTTCTGATACATCCAGGTGCTAACGAATTCAACCACATCTTAGCTTTATCTCTTAGTGAGATAAGAAATAACCTGAGTCTCATGACATCATCTGAAACACCATCGTATTTAAATGTAGCACACAATTCTAGAAATTGGTAAGATGTAAATTTGGATCTTTCATTGGTGATCCCCTAAACTAATTATTTGAAATCATTTGGATAATAACAAGTTTAAGCTCAAATGAATTAGCCACTACAGTAGGTTTTTGAATACTATAATGAAGTTCATCTACAGTAAGGTTGACATAATCTCTTAAAGGTCTAAACTCTTGATGAATTTCAATATTTTGATTATTTTGGCTTGCCATTTCTGTAATTTTTTAGATTTTTCAAGATTTTTAATTTTTTTGGTTTTTCTGATTTTTCTAATAGTTTTTTTCTAATTCAGAATCGTAGGGTACTAGTCCTTCAGAACCTAAACTACGCATACACTAACATAAAATAAAATAAAATAAATAAAAACATACAAAATAAGATACAATATTTAAAGTTTAAATAAGACTTTCCAAAAATAGAAATTTACTTAATTTTTTCCCCAGTAACGACGCCAACAACTTGATCCTGATCTTAATGCTTATGCACAGTATAACAATAATTTTGATGGTATTTTTCACTTATATTTTCTTATTTTACAACAAAACAAAAAACTTGATCCTGAAGAAAAATAAGAATTTAACTTTTTAATTTATATATATTTATATTGGGATACTAC
>NW_018165048.1:210426-212434 GCF_001263595.1 Phalaenopsis equestris
TAAAACAATAAACCAAGTTGGGGGCTTTAACCTGTCACTTTAAAGTCCTCTAACTCTACACCCATCAATGAATATTTCTCTATTTATTTGCACTCAATCATATGAACTACATTCTCATTCATACAACCTCATGTGATTCTTTCCAATTGTTGACTGAGACAATACCAGCCCGATTCTTACATGTTCTCACACCAAATTTTTACATCTAGATTGGCCAAATTAAGAAGTAAATGAAGTGCATGGATTTAAATCATAACAATTTCTTCTAACATTAAAGATCAATACTCTCCACAAATTCCATCCAAAACTTAATTACTTATCATTTTAAGAAGAAAAATAAAGAAAACTACTCAAAATCCATGGAGAAAACAAAACCACACTTTAGTTTAAAAGAAGAAATCATTGTCAAACCAACAACGAGTCTTGATTAAAACCAAAAGTAGTCAATAACAAAATGATAAAAACTTATCTCAAGTCCTCCACCAAACTCTTGAAGTTCCTTTGAATCTCTTCTCTTTTACAATCACTCAAAACAAAATAACAAAAAGGATAAAGTAAATAAAAAGTGGTTCCTGAAAATCTCTCCGAACTAACTCCCTAGAGAAGAACTTTCAAAACTTGTCAATATTTTCAGGACTCATTTCTAAGTCATCTCTTCTTTATTTTATAGTTTTCAAAGAGGTTCCTTGGGATCTCTTCAAACAAAATGTGTGTTTGATGTATTTGCCTAAGAGACACATCCTTTCATGATAATTTTCATCTATGGTGGTTACAACCACCTATTAAGCCAATGGGTACCTCAAAAACCTCTTCGGACTACCTCTCCAGACTAAGTAGATTTGGTGAAATCAAAGTGGTACTTAACACCTTACTACACACTATAGTAAAGATCGCTACTCCCAAGATCACAGAACCATCAATTGAATTCAATCTGAACTCCTTCATGGATCTCCCCTCACTCAAAACAAATCTATCTGTGGAGGTTTATATTGTAAAAATAGTTTTAAAGTCCATTGTGCTTTGTCCTATCACTAAAACTAAAGAAGAAATGGATAACAAAGGAAAGAAGATACTCATAGAAAAGGATGAATATGTTCCACCGCAGTCAGTGTTTGAAGTTGGTTCCTGCTCTAAATATGTTTCACTTACCCGCACTCAGTGGAGGAATACAAAATGCTCTGCTCTAAAGAAAAAGAAAAATAATGAAGCTAATATAATTAATAAATAAATAACTATCGAGCCTAAAGAACTAAAGCTCCTCGAGGATTGTCTTTCCTTAGAAGGCAACAAATTTTATCTGTTCCCCGCAGCTCATGATGAGGAAAATTTTCATCAGATTCCTGTTAATACACCTCATGCTACCCATTCAAAAAAGAAAAGAAGTCCATCCATTTCAAGGATTCATTTTATGTTCGGGAAGCTTGCACAAAAAGAAGGATTCTTGATCCCTCAAATTATAGAGAAAATGGGGTGTGAAGTATCCCTATTAATGAAGAAAAAACTTTCTAAGCAAGAAAAATCCAATTGTAAAAATTGAAAGATCAATTTACCTAGGGTCCCTGCCAAGTTTCGACTAAGGGATTAACAAACTACGACGATAACAAGTCAAGTACCAGTTAAGCTTCATTTGGGACCCATAATGACAAACACTGCCATGATTACAGAAACAAAACACAGTCATTCTCTAGTGAAAGTAAGATCGAGACATTGTCTAGCTTCTTTTCCAACACATGATGAATTACTTTTATGAGCTAAAGAAACATCCATTAATATGAAGACACATGTGAAAATGTTACAAGTTGGGGATCTTAGCCATCCACAACACGATGACTGATCCCAATTGTTTATATGCAATAGTATAACAATGTATGCAATTATATTCTTCACTTATCTTTCATTGCAACAACACAAAAAATTTGATCCTGAGAAAATAAGAGTTTAACTTTTTAATATATATATATATATATATATATATATATATAGGGATACTACGTAAGAATATGTATCG
>NW_018165048.1:212473-213095 GCF_001263595.1 Phalaenopsis equestris
TATATATATTGGGATACTATGCAAGTATACGTATCGTTATCAAGTAATATAAACTTTTTAATTAAGCTGAATATCAAACCCACAGGGAGTGTTCACAATATGCACTTCTAAATAACAAACTTTCTATTTCAACAAGATTTCAAAAAGACAATTACTTAAACTATATATGTTTAGAGAAATTAAAATTCAATTCTATTTGGTATTTTTGATATTTTGACAAAACAGAAATAACTTCTAAATATAACTTAAGTTTATGTAAAAAAGTTTATGTAATTAAGTTTATGTAAAAGAAAAACACTGAATATGAAATATCTTTCTTCTTATCATGAATCATTAATAAGTAGAGGAATTATGTTGTGGAAGTATTCAAATTGTGTTGTGCTAAATATGAGCAATATTATTCTTTACCCTTATTAGAATACTAATTTTCCCATTCTTATTTGGTGCTTTTACTGTTATGTTTATTTAGTCAATATTTTTTTCTTTTTGCAGGAGAATATTAGGGTTAAGCTTTTAAAGCTAAAGGAAGAAAAGAGTAATGTTATAAAAGAGATAAGTCGTATCAAGCCGGATCTTGTGAAGGTGTTACAACTTTAACTCTACACCCTTCAAAGATTATTCG
>NW_018165048.1:213113-227076 GCF_001263595.1 Phalaenopsis equestris
TATGAATTACATTCTCATTCATACAACCTCATCTGATTCTTTCCAATTGTTGACTGAGACAATATCAACCCGGTTCTTACATGTTCTCACAACAAATTTTAACATCTAGATGGGTCAGATCAAGAAGTAAATGAAGTACATGGAAATAAATCATCACAACTTCTTCCAACATTAAAGATTAATACTCTCCACAACTTCCATCCAACAGTTTAACTACTTATCATTATAAGAAGAAATATAAAGAAAACTACTCAGAATCTATGGAGAAAACAAAGCCATATTTTAGTTTAAAAGTAGAAATCATTGTCAAACCAACAAGAAGTATTGATTAAAACCAAAAGTAGTTTAAAAATATAGATAAAAACTTATCTCAAATGCTCCACCAAACTGTTGAAGTTTCTTTGAATCTCTTCTCTCTTACAACACTCTTAACTTTCACAATAAAACTAAAAACAAACAGGATAAAGTAAATTTGTTGTGCCTGAAAAATCTCTCCAAAAGTTTCTCCACGAACTATTTCAAGAACTTCTCAGAACTACCCCTAATTTTCTCTCAACTTCCTTCTTTTATAATTTTACAAGGGGTGCCTTGAGATCTCTTCAAAATGTGTCATGATTCGATGTATTTTCCAAGGGATGCCTCATTTCACAAGTCTTTTAACAATATTTTCATTTCTAATGGTCATAACCACCCTCTTTAGCCAATAGGTGCATCAAATGTCCCTTCAAAATTTGGTAAAATGAATTAACCCGTCAAATAACTGCCTGTGATGCTTAAGCTCGGGGCTTCTGACGCTTAAATGCAGCCTTCTCTGTTTTACTGGCGCTTAGGTGGCAAAATACTTTTGCATCATTTTTGTATTTTTGCTCCAAATTTGATCATTTTTCACTCCTTTTAGTACTTTTCACATTTTTTACTTGTGTTTGAAAAAAAAACACACAAATACCTTCCATTAAAGCACATTATCTCAAAAATAGGTATAAAAATGTGTCTAAAAATAATATATATTTTAGGTGTATCAAAATCCCTCAAACTTAAAATATTACTTGTCCTCAAGTGACACTTCAATCTTTAAAAATTAAATAAGTGTGATAAGTATATGAGTTTCTTTAGAAGTTACTAAAATTTAGATTTAGAAATATAGTAGTCCAATTTAGAAAAAATATTTAGTAAATGAGACCAACTTAAACGTTAGAAAATTTTATTGTTAAGAAATATGAAAATATGAGTTCCTATCTAATTCAGAAATATTGTAGATTTTCAAAATATAGAATTTAGTCCTTTTATTATCTCCACTTAGAAAAAGTTTATTAAAATAATTTTACTTACTATATTATATCCTTAAGCTTAAGCGTTTCTCAAGTCTTATACTTTAAAAAGATTAAATGTGGAACCAATTTTTGATTAGACACTAATCTTTAAGCTTCTCCTCCATTATTTTTTTTTCTTTTTCTTTTTCTTTTTTTTTTCTTTTTTCTTTTTCAAGCAAGGATTATTATATCTGGATAGACCTTTAATAGTTTTGAATTTCACTTCTCCTTTCCTAAAGCAAAGTCTTGATATAAATCTTTTACTTAAAAATGTAATAATAGTTTTGAAAATTATATTTAATAAAAGAAATTTAAGTTTTAAAAATAAAAGTCTAAATTTTTAAATTTTTCTAAAATACAATTTTTCTTACTAAAGATAGTTACACTATATTTAACCGTTTTTCTTTATTACTATGAATTTTAACTAAAATTTCTTCCTCATTTCTATAATCAAATTTTACTTCCCTAATATAATTTCATATACATGATCATTTTTCTTTTCAAATCAAATAAATCAAATTCAAATCAAATTTAGTTGTAGCACATTTGAGAACAAATAAAATTCAAGCTTTGAAAATATTTTTTATCCCCCCCACCAAAGTTAAATTTTTAACAAGATTAAACAGTTTAGCAGCAGATACATATAAGCAGAAATAAAAATTGAAATAACTTACTTACAGGAATTTTCATACCTTAGTTATACAAGTATAAAACTAAAAACAAGAGTAAAATTAATTTTTGATCAATTTTCTATCATTTTAATTTTAATTCAACATGTAGAGATTCATTAGACTTCTAAGTAGTGGGTATAAACATAAAAACAAACACATAAAATATAAACATAAAAACAAACAAACATACTAACTTTGATTTCACAGTCTAAACATTAAAACAAACACACTAATAAGCCTAGGTAACTGAAGGTGTAGGGAGACTTAGAAATATTCTAACCTCAATTTGGGATAATATGGGCTAATAATTAAACCAAAATTGAACCAACCAATATAAAATCCACCCCAAAAGACTCAGAAACATAAACTTGAATAAAAAATGTAACCTATTTTGAGAGGATACTTTAGAGGTGACAACCCATAGTAGCTAACAAAGTACCCTCCAATCACCTGTGTTAATCAAACCAAAAACTCTAAAGACCCGGGAAGGACAGAACCATGAGATCTTGACTGGTTCATTTTAAAAATTAAAATAAAACACAAATAACAATAGCTTAATTGGATAATAAGTCCTAAGAAACCTAAAATTTTTAACCTCTAAAATATGAAAAAGACATTAATACCTGAATAAAACCTTAATGAATAAATATCACCGACCGCAACTTTAACCCAGTCTATCATGGTTTATAAAAACCTCTTTAATGACGCAATTTATGGTTGCTGACAAGAATCTTTCGATTTCAGTGCGTTTAATCATCTCTCAGACTAAGTAGGTTAGGAATCCGACAACCCCACGACAATAGAGCCATAAACATCTTGATCTGGTGGCCTAAAAATTAATATTCAATAAATTAAATCAATAAAAAAATATAACTTTGTACTAATTTTGCTTTCCAGAGCCACTGACGACAAAAAGTGAGCGTTATCCTAAATTTACTTTACATGTTATTAGGATGTGCTAACTCAGTTTTGCAGGGACAAAGCTCCGAAAACTTGAAACAGTGAATTTGAACTATACCTTTTGCAAAATGACACAATAAACAAAACAACAAAACCAAACTTTAAACTACAAAACAAAATATACTCTAACAACAAAACAAAATGGAAACAACAAAATAAACCCCAAAACAACAAACAAAATAACATGACAAAACAAAATGTAGGATAGTATTGAATCCTTAGGAATCTACTATCCACGGGATTGGACTTTGAAGTTAATTTCCATGAAAAAAACATTTATATCTTTGAGAATGAATTTTAACCTTAATTGTGAGTTTCTTAAGTAGTTTCAACTTCTTAAGATGTAATTAACTATAAGAGTTTGCTCTTATAAGAGAGAAAGAACCACATAATAGGTATTATTACCTAAATTTATAGTCATGGAGTTTTCATCTGGTTCTTCTTACATGAGTATCTCCAAAACCAAACACTTCAAAATTCTCTTTGCAATGTTTTCCACAAGAAAGTTTTCTCCGCATACTTTTTTTTTTTTTTCTATTACTACTTGCCCTATCTTCTCACCCGATTCCTCATTTCTCAAGGTTATCTATATAAATTTAAGAGAAATAGTTATTCAGAGCAAAGGGCAGTGTAATTCGATAACAAAGTGGTGACTCCTTGACAACAACAACAAAACCCAACAGCCGCATCCCAACAAAAAATGGAGGCGGGGAATGATGTGATGGAGAAGAGACTTCCACTGGGCTAGACCCTCTAAGGATTTGGGATTAACCTAGGATAGGTTAGAAGTCCAATATGGGTGAGTTCCATTTCTAGTCATCTAAGAAGGTCAGCGGGAAATGCTAAGGCTAAATCCTAGGTTTCTATTGAGAGTGAGAATGCCCTCACAAAAGTAAGATCAACAGTATCACACAATTATTATGTATCTACATATCTAATACCCAAAGTTTGATATTTCCATTTATAACACTGCTTGGTGTCATAAACCTATAAATAAAAATATGATGGTGAAATTTTTGATGTGATGTTACAGATTTGAGTGGCATTCATGTAATTATGAAATCATTAGGCATTAGATTTGTAAATACATATGTTGTATATTATGTATGTAAATGCCCCTTTATTACACAATAATATACTAATTAGCTCCGATTGCATGATTTCATGCGAAGTGTTCATCACTTTATCTATATATTTTAATTGTGTTGAAAATTGGAATAAATGTGACCTGCTGTATCAAATTTAGCATAAGTTATATACTCAAGAATTAATTTTTTCCAGTTTTTGAAACTTTTTTTTTCCTGTAACATAGCTGATCTGTTCTACAGTTTTGGCTTAAAGTATGCACATGCACACGCACACGCACATGCACACACATGTGGCTGATGATAGTATGTTTGAGCTGATTAAAATTAAGGGCTACATAGATGTGCATACCCTTCAAATTTAGATCATGTAATAATTAAGTATCCTTTATAAAGAAAATATCATATTCATTCATATTCATTGAGATAAACAAATAACTAGATTAAAAATATAAGTAAAAAATCGTGAATCCACTAATTAACTGCTTTTTGTGAATTACATTACTAATTATACCAAATGGAATTATATTCAAATATTTTCATGGGACTGTTAGCAAGATAACATAATGCAAATGCCTCCACTTACATATAAGAAGAGCTTTATAGCCTTCATTGTGGTTCCTTAGCAAATCTCATTATTTAATTACGGCATCATAATTTTTATAAGTACATTAGTTTAATTAATTATGGTACTAAAGCCTAATTAATGTATAGTACATATTCACATGCTATAAAATTAACAACGCATCTATTGATTAAAGTATACTAAACCATTTGTCATTTGAATATTAATTACGTTCAGAAGCTATAGAAAACAATTGTTTGGTGGACATAAATAAATAAATATATGTAAGGATGTATTAGTTGATGTTGATTTGTTTATCTCGGAGTCATTAATGCTTGCAAGCAAGATATAAAATATAAAGGGAAATTTACATGTAAATCACATAATTTCTATGTATTTACATATTTAACATTTGAACTTTAATTTTTAGGGCATATTGATAGCACTGGAAAATTTTCTATTTACAAAACTAACACCTTTCTTTCATACATTTTTTAAATTCTCACTCAAATGTAAAAATTTACAATAAAGCCCCCAAATCATTTTTTTTTATAAATCAAATTCCTAATAATTTGATTGTGGCAAGCATTAATGCATCGGTTCAATCGCTAAATAAAATAAAATATATGCTAATTTTATAAATGGCAAAATTATGAATGTTGAATGTGTAATTAATTCTTAAAAGTCAAAATAGTGAAATTATTTTTGTGCTATGAAATATTTGGAGGATATAAATATAAAAAATAAAATTTAAGTGTTAGATATATAAATACATAGAAATTGTGGGGTATGTATGTAAATCCCCCAAATATAAAATATAAAATATGAAATTGTTTTTCTTCCTCCACTCAAATCAAATAAAGTTTTTTACTATCATAAAAAAATTATTTCAATTAAAAAAAATGATGTCGGCCATCACCATCTCATATTTATGTAATACCCAATACAATCACACTTGCACTAAAAATATGCCATCTGAAAAATATATAGAAGCCAAAAAAAAAAAAGAAAAAAAAAAGACATGAATTTAATAAATAAATTCATTAAAAAATACAAATGCAAATTAAAATTCTAAAAAAATCAATCAAGGCAACTCACCACAAAGCATTACAATCACTAACACATACGTACACACCAAAATGACGGAAAAATATTACATCATTAGTACTCCAAATGCATTCGAGGTCTAATGGTGGGGCGTCACGTGTTAAGTGGTCTCCACCATTTTTAACACTGGCCAATGCCAATGTGTTACGATGGGGCCCACTTGAAACGTGGCGCCCCACTATTGGACCCTGAACGCAAACTGCGTTGGGAGTCCTGATATAATATTATCTCCCAAAATGACAGGAATTGTTAAATGAGCACAGCTTCTGAATTTTTTGTTCTCTGGATTTGTATTCTAGCTTTGTATTAGTCCATATTAATTGATCTGTATAATTGATAGTTTATGAGTATCAATACAGATTAATTAATATAGATTATTTACATGCGAAAAAATTCCTTATGAATTAGCTAAGCTCATTTACTCTTCTCCCAAATACAAACACTAAATGCTGCAGTTTGGAAAACTCCTTAGAAATCACATCAATCTCTCCATATGGCAAATTAAAAATAAAAAATTAAGCATACTAATTATAAGAAATTAACCATGTTTGAGTATACCAACAAACACAATTGATGAAGGAATGAAGCAATGATGATAAAATTGATGGATGGATGGCGGCAATCACCGGCGGGAGGAGGAGGAGGTGGAGTTGGAATCGGAGGAGCAGTCGCAGATGGAGGGAGGTTCGACGTCGGCTTCCCGTTTGTGGAAGCTACGATGGCAGTTGCAGGCGGCGCAGTGGAGGGCTGCGGTGGTTCCTTCCTCGCCGGAAGCCATGAACTCACGACAACCGTCGACCGCATAGCCTCCTATGCTGGCCGCGTGGTTTTTCCGGCACTCCCTGTATTTCACGGCGGAGCACTTTGTCTCCTTCTTTCTAGAGGGGCTGTTGGAGTTGGGAGAAGATGTTGGGGGTTTAGGTTGAGACCTCATGGAGTTTGGTCTTCTTGTGTTAATGGAGTGGGGAGAGGAGAGGTGGATGGAAGAGGGAGAGGAGGTTGGCATGAATGGAAGAAGGAAGGGGAGATCAAGGGTTTGATGAAGAAGATGGATGGATGATGTTTATGGGTGGATTTTATATGGGAAGGAGATGGGTGGGGGATATTTTTTTTGTTTTTTTTAATTAGCTCTTGAGCTTTTGCCATATGTGAACTATTTAGATATTTTCTTAAATGGTGAATATGTTTTCCTTTTTTTTTTTTTGCTTGTAAAAAAAAGATTATAATGACATTGTACGTTATGATCAAATGAGATGTATAAGAAGAATAAAAATTAATCTCATCGATTCGAGTGCTTATTGTGTACGGACACCGCACGCAAACTCTCATTGATTCTAGCGCTTATTGTGCAATTTAAATCATTGAAATACATTTTTTATTATTAAAGTGAGACCCACTCTAAATTCTTTTACGGTCTTGATCAGACGCCCACATAAAATTTGTGTGCGGTGTCCGCACTCAATAATTTTTCCATTGATTCAAAAACAATTAGAATTGTGCTTAATTTGATTTGATGGATGAATCCATTTGGAAATAGTTTAACTTCAGTAAGAGAATGATATATTTACTCACCATGGCAGAGCAAAAATGGCCAAGACATGATATTATTAAGACTCATCATTCAATCTTTTAGTGCACAAATTGTAACATGATAATTTGGGATCTGGTAAGTCTTGTTTATTTATTTTGCTCATGCTGATTTTCTTCGTGTTTTTAGGATTGATTTATGTGAGTTTATTCCCTTGAATTTTATTTTAAATTTATTTTAACCTATTTATTGAGCGTCATAAGTAGACAAATAAAAACTTCGTATTTGAATAGTTTTTTTCTTAAGAAATTGATACTTCTTTATAAAAGTGAGTTATCTAGAGTCATCTGGTGTCCATTATCCAAACTATTTTTTTCAGTGAATTTTAGACATGATTTTATATTTATTAAATATGTTTCCTTAATTTCTTATGTCCTATATATGTAAAGATAAATGGGATTATTTATAAAATTTTTAATTAATTATATTAAATTAATGATAATTATCATTATATCCTTTAATAAAATAAGTATAATATATACATAAACCTTATATAATTTATGATTCTATTTTTCATGTGTGTTCTTCTTACTTGTGAACTTGGCGAGAGAAAGTAGTTTTGAAGGGTTCAAGAGTTGATTTTGTTCATCTAGATAGTGGAAAAAATTAGGTGGGCTAATATTATCCTACTTTAAATTTAAATATTTTCATATATTTATCATAAAATTTGGATATTTTATTTAAAAAATTTTACACTTTGTAACTAATATATAAAATAGAATATTATAGATATAGTGGAGGTATTGACATAGAAACTAATTTTTTATCAAGTATTTTATGTTGTACAATATTTATATATTTTAGCGAGTATTGAACTGACCAAATTTATTGTAGAATTAGAAAAACTTTAAAGCACTATTTTGAAAAATATAGTTTGAGATATTCTGATTCTCCTTCTACGGAAAAATTATTCCATACGGACATCGTGTGCAGAGATGCATGATTTTAATTTCTTTTTAAAAAAAAAACTTGATGGACGATTGAGATTGAACAGCGCATGCATACGCTGTCCGTATGGAATAATTTTTCTGTTCTATGCATATAAATTTATCATATAAATTCTACTATTAATTGTACATACCAACTTCTAATTTTTTTTTGGAAGATTCATGTTGTACTTTCATTGTGAACTTTCTTGCCAATCATAATTTTAATGTCAAATTATAAAAGACAAGTTATCCAAAAATTTGACAAAAAATTTAACGCTTATCTTTAAACTTCACTTGTTTTATCTTTTTCCTTGTTTTGTAGAATAGTATAATTCACAATAGACTTTAAAGTAGTTTTCAACTATCTTGATGCCACTTACCTAACAATTCCTATCTATTATCAATTAATCCAACTAGTAACAGATTAGAAAAAAGAAAATCTGTACACACTACAGGAAATTTCCGGATTAACGTGGGAAATTTCTGAGAAAGTTTTCCGTTAAATTGGGCGTTACTAATTGGGTTTACATCGACGTTTGTGTTGGTTTTTTATTTGTGTCAGAATTGGCGTCGAGAAAATCCGCTGTGAATTTTTGTCGACGAATCACTTGACGCAATTTAACATTGAATATGCGTCAAACATGATCGACGCAAATTAGTGTCGATCAGGGTGGACACAATTTAGCGTTGACTTTTGGGTGGATGCAAATTTGCATTGAACTAACTACAACAAGTATCAAGCTGTTAATCGTAATGTTTGCGTCTGATTTTTCAATGTTACTCCGAAGCAAACCTGTAAGTAAAAAAAAAAAAAAAAAACAAGCAGAGCGATTAGATTTCCACATGCATGCACATAACAAATGCAAGTATCATAATCATATTTATTCATCTTCACAATTGAAAAAGGAAATCCCTAACATGCTTAAACAATGATACCAAATTAAATTTAAAAAATGGATCTAAATATTAAAAGTTCACAACTAAAGAAACTGAAAGTGCACTTAAATTGAAATGAAAATAAAAAATTATAAATCCTTATGACGGGAGAACATCAACAAACATATAATAAATATCCTAATGCTGATTTTTGTCCTTCTCAATAATGACACACATATGGTGTTTGCCCCGCATGATCAAAACTCTCCATCCAACATGCTAAAACATCTTAAACCTTCTGCCCGCCTTCACACATCTGTTGGAGCTCTTCATTCATCAACATGACTTGCATGACAAGCTCGTCATGTTGAGCCTGTAACGAGCTAGGGCCACCCACAGCTGCAGGAGAGCGGTCGGCCTCAAATATTATGCCTTTTGCATCTAGGTCGTACACATTCCCCTTCTTCTTTCTTGTCGCTTGCATCTGCAACTCAAAATCAAACTAAGCAGTTATAGACTGGCTACCACTGCTACTGGGGGGCTGTGAGGTCTGACTAGCCATCTCCCTCTGTCTTCTTCTACATAACAAGAATCAAACATTAATTGTCATTTTAAACATTAATTGCCACAAAAAAAATAGAAAATAAAATTTTAACTTATATTGACACTCCGAGTATGGTCGGAGACCCATTATTGTGAGTCCAGGCGTCAATGTATTAGGGCATACAACTATGTAGCGGATGGCTCTCGATCAAGCTCCTTGGTCTTATACATGATCAGACTAACATAGGAATCACATAGTTACATAATTTGTTAAATTTCTGAATTTTGAGATAATTTACTAATCTCTGGTAGTGCTCTGCATGGGGGATCGAACCTCCAATGTGGAGTACGACCTTTCTGGCTTCCTTCGTAGTCCATTTTAGAGGCTTTCTTTCTTTTCCTCTTGTATTCCAAAGAGGCCCATGCTCTGTTCAACACAATCAAGACATCCTCACCCACCTACGTGGGCCTCTTCCTCTTCTTATGTGTTGTGGTGAATATATCCCCAACCCGACGCCTATCACGAACCTCAACAATCGGTCGAATATGATGTTAATGTTTCAAAGACCAATAGAATGATCTGTAAATTAGAAATTATGTAAGTTTGATTAGTATAAAAAAATTTGGATTTAAAATGTTTTTTTCAAAATAAAAGATCATATCTTGAACTCCCAAAACCACATGTTTAGAGTCTAACCGAGATACGTTTTCAAGAGAGAAATGTCTGATCATACCGACTCCGAATGATCTCATGCATGTAACAGGCGGCCTAGAAGGAAAGAACGTGAAATTGAGATATTAATTACAACACAAATTGAGATAAAAATCGAAATTAATCGAATGTAAAAAAAAAGATGACTTACGAGTCTACCTCTGACACAACATACCCTTTGTCAGAGGATTCGCCCATCTAAAGTCCAAGAATCAAGGTGCCCATCATATTAGAGGAGAAATATGAATTGAAAGCTGGTGTAGGTGTGAGAGGTGATGCCTGTGAGGGAGCAAGTATGGGAGGAGGGACAACAGGAGGAGTGATCACAGTGGATGTAGTAGTGTCAAACCTCTCAGCATGAGTGTTGGCTTCTTTAACCTTTGATATGTTTTCCCTAGAGTCCCTAAACTACAAGGTTTCTCTGAGGGATGAGCACCTGGCATTTGCAATAGGAACAAAAATTATTAGAATTAGTAAACAGGATTAGTATGTAATATGAGATAGAAAATTAAAAGTAGAACAGTGTAGAATGCCAACATGAAACATGTTGTGACTATGTATAAAATCATTAAAAGCAAGTAGGACAACTATAGTGTAAGAAACGAAAGTAAAAGTAATAAGATGTAGAAACTAGTCATCTAAGTATACATACTATTTCTTAGTATGTTTCATTAAATGAGATAGCTGATGAATAACTTAAAATTTCTTTCATAAATCTCATCATCATTTTTATCCATATCTTGAGGTACTTATTTATGAAGCCCCGTAGTATACTCTAGAGGTAACACATCATCATTGAACTACGCTAAATACAAAAATTAGACCTAACTGGCTTTTGGTGAATGAGTTTGATAGTATTTTTCATTTTAATTGTTTTTCTTGATTTATCCCCTGCTCAATTAGGATATCAAATATAATAAACTTGACTAGTCTAACATGCCTGAATAAATGTGTCGTACTTTGCATATCTTCGTTTTATTTTAACTTCAGTAATATCATAAAGGTTGAGTATTTGTGTTTTTTGATTAGGAACATAATCAAATTACTCACAATTGAACATGTTGACATTGTGTTCAACATAAACCGGATATTGCAACTAAACTACTTCATTTAGTATGTCATAATAGCTGATCTCATTATATGTGTGTGTTTTTCCTCTAACACAAATGCCACAATTTTAAGTTTATTTTCCTTCACACCAGGAGCTCATATGAAATATGTAACTGTTCATATCAAATATTTGTAATTCTTTGACACTATGATTAGGCCTATAAGCAAGATCTAATAAGCCCTGGTATGTGATTCTTTTGCTTATATAATGAACCTAGAAGAGGTTTCAAAGCATAATTAGTTTTACTTTGTAAGTTAAAATTACATGAAGTATTGGTGAATTGAAAAGTTACTTCAACATACGTAAATTTAAACCATTAAAATTTGTTTTTATCGTCTTACTTACAAGAGAGACATCCCCTATGTTCAAGCTCTTGGTAAATAACATGTGGAGTACAATGTTATTTGTATGTCTGAGTAAATTAGTAATATCATTCTGGATATAAACTAACAAAATTGTTGTTTAATTTTAATCTTATTGAAGGAATGATTAGTCTTCATCATAGTTCATTAGAACATACAATGTAGCTGCTCAAAGCTCTCTATCATTGAGGTTGCATGTACCATGCTCACCTAATGGTTCGCTTGATATCTATAATACAAATAATTCTAATTACGAAGCCATGTCACCAACAATTTTATACATATGCTGCCCTTGATCAAAGTAATAGGAGTAAAAATTTATTGTCCCCTGTAGTAGGTATGTCAAGCATATTGAAACCTCCGGTCATGCTTTATTCTTAACATTCTTTTTATTTTATTTAGAAATTTGTACATTTGAGTCATTTTAGAAAAAATAAGATAATATTTCACACTAAAATAAAAGACACATCTCTCAAAAGGATACATTCATTTGTATTACACTGGACCCCCCAATATAGCCTTATAACACAGTTGTATGGGCAGATGTTCCATTGAGTAAAAAAAAGGAGGAAATATCTATTTGAGCTTGCATAACAATAAAGAAATATTTAACGTGTAGATAAGAATGCTATTATTTATTTATTTTTTGCACATTTTTATAGATGAGATTGCATATTAAAGAAATGTATTTTGATATTTTTCTTGCAGGTATACTAGGTATTAGAAGTAAAGAATCATGGAGGAGACTTGGAGCAAAAGGAGCAAAAAGAGATTGGTGCCTAGGCGTCGGACCCCTGAGCACGTATGAGCTTGTGTCAACCCTGAAAAATAGAGAATATGGCGCTTAGGACCACCCATTTAGTGCCAAGACCATGCGATACTAGCACTTGGGAGTCACACCCTTGGCCACCTATCCACCCATACCGTTCCTTGCATATAGAGAGCTTTAAGCAGTTTTGGTAGCTCGGGAAGTCTGTCATATAGAGTTTCTAGGAGTTTGTGGAGTGGTTTCTTATGCTGAGAATAAAGCTTATATATATGCTATGTATCAGAGTTGTTAAAGGATTGATGAAGGGGGTTTCTAGGGTTATTCAGTGTGGAGAAATTGTGAGGGTTAGCTTGCGCAGAGTCTATCCTTCATCATTTCAAGGGTGGGTTTCTTTAGAACCAACTATTCATCAACTCAACACCTCATTAAGTAGGATTTTGGTAGGATATCAATTTTAAAATTGCTTGCAATACAATAGGATTAGTCTATAAGACTCAAACCCAATCAAAATTCTAGGCTAAGAACAAAACTAGCTGGCTTGAACTTTTCTTATTTTGGAATCACCTCATTCTCAATGGCATCAAGATTCTGGACTCTAAAATCAGATACTACTGATATGAAATATGCACTTTCTTGAGCCCCCAGTGGGTAGTTTCACCTAAAGACGGGTATCAAGTTTTTGGCGTCATTGCGAGGGAGCGACAAAGATTTAACATAGGATATTTTAGTTGAACTTCAATGTCTTAGACTTGAAAACATATAACATTAATTATTTTTTCATTTTATTTGAAGAACTAAGAAAAATCAGAAATATTTTTGTTTGATTATGTGTGAATCTTACCTATTAGATTCTCTAGTTCATGTATGTGTAGTTTAGGACCTATAAGACTTACACCATACAATTATGAGCTTGAGAGAACAATTAGGAAAATTATAAAACAAAAGAGACTTGAGCAACTCATAAGGGAGATGACGAACAACCCACAAAAAACCCAAAAAATCTGGAACCACCCATGAACTTCTAAATTCCCATAGACCCTTAAAAGACTAACCCAACGATTGATGAAATTCATTTAAGCATTTAACCCCTGCCGTAAAAAGCTAGAAAATTCCACTAAACTCTGTTATCATCCAAATTGTGCGAAATAACCAATTTGGGGGAACCCTATTTAAGGATCCAAACTTACACTTAGTGAGTTTCTTAGAACACTATGCCACATTCCTTTTTCTTTAGGCTTAGGCTTGCTTCTTTTTCTTTAAGAGACAAGGCCACAATGTGGTTAAACTCATTAGCACTTAGGACGTTGAGTGACTTAGCCCAGAAACTTTTAGCTAATTATTTCCCTGTTGACCTCACTTTTGGTTGAGGTCTAGA
>NW_018165048.1:227176-256418 GCF_001263595.1 Phalaenopsis equestris
GGGCAAACTCCACACCAAAAATAGTGCCGACATTCCCACCTTCAAAAGCGGTTAAACTTAAGAATGATATCACTTCATTTTTCCAGTACGAAGGTGAGTCAATTTATGAAGCTACGGAATGATTCAAAAAAATTCTTAGGAAATGCTCCCATCATCCACTGCTCAATTGGATGATAAGTCTAACTTCTTACAATGGTTTAGTAAGATCTCTTAAGTTTATTATTGATGTCACCACTAGTGGGTCTCTTTTATCAAAGCCATCTAATGAGGCCTATTCTCTGATTGAGGGGATGACCACCAACAAATTCTAATGGCCTTCTGATAGAGTGAAACTCAGAAAGGTGGCAAGTGTACATGACACAAATGTGCTTTCAATTTTAACTTCTCAGGTAGTTGCGATATCTAAGTAGCTAGATTAGTTTGGGATGAACCGACCTTAAAGACAAGTAATTGAGGAAAATTCATTCAGACAATTGGTTGATGCTAACACTTCTTCACTAGAGACTATAAATGTAATTAACGAACAACCCATATTTAAACTATTATAATCCCAATTGGAATAGTCACCTAAACTTTAATTGGAATAACAATCAAGGTGAAGGAAACCAATAATGGGGGAGTAATAATAATCAATCTAACCCTTTTGGAAATTGGAACAAACTGGGTAGTTTGAACCCCAGACCTTTTTATCCTCGAGGATTTAACTCTAACCCACAATTCAAGGAGAAGAAGATTTCTATAGAGTAAGTTGTGTTGCAAATGGAGAATCAGTTACAAAGCCAAGGAGTGGCTATTAGGAACATAGAGAACCAGTTGAAATAGATTACAAACTCACTTATCAGTCTATCCCAAGGAACTCTTTCAAATAACACTGAGATCAACTCTAAAGAGAAGAATAGTGAGCATGTAAAGGCAATCAAGTCAAGGAGTGGAAGAGAGTTGGAGGAAGTGGTCCAGAAAAATTCTGAGATGGAGAATGAGAATGTGGAACCTGAAAAACCTATAGAAGAATTTTCCAAGGATTTAGGTAGACTAGTTCCACCCACTAAAAATAACACAAAAAGACCACCACCACAATTTTCTCTAAGACTCTAGAAAAAAAAAACTAGATCAACACTTTTCATGGTTCTTCAAAGTGCTTAAGAAGATGATAGTTAACACCTCATTTACTGAGGCTCTATAGTAGATACCCAACTATGTGAAGTTCATGAAGAATATACTGAAAAAGAAGATGAAGTTTGGAGATTATGAAACTGTAGCCATCAGTGAGAAGTGTAGTTCTATCATTCTCTCATTGAGGAGTGCAGTTTTATCATTTAAAAGAGGTTTCCTTAGAAGCTTAAAGAATATTTGGATCTTCACTATTCATGTGCAATTAGAGAGAGGTTCTATGGGAAGGCTTTAAGTGATTTGGGTGTCAGTATTAACCTTATGACACTATCTACTTTTAAGAGTTTAGGATTAGGAGAAGTGGCCCCTTCTACTGTGACCCTTCAGCATGCTAATCGTTCAATCACTTATCTAAGGGGGTTACAGAGGATGTTCTTGTAAAGCTAGAAAAGTTCAACTTGCATGCTTATTTTCATTGTGTTATATATGGAAGAAAATAAGGAGATCCCAATCATACTAAGTAGACCTTTCCTAGCCACTGGTCGTGCTATGATTGACATGCAGAAAGGAGAGTTAATGATGAGAGTGAATGATGAGGAGATAACATTCAATATATTAAAATTTATGAAAATCCTTTCTGATTTTAATGAAGATTCATGCTATAGGATGGATCTCATTGATCATCTGTTAAGCCATCAATTCTGAGAGTGTTGTGAAGTTAAACTATAGGAGCAAATTTTGATCAAGAATGAAGTGATGGAGATTGATGATGAATCTGCTTTATTAGTTGAAGATAACCCAAAAATAGTTAGGGAGAGGTATGAGATACTTGATACAAAAAAGAATTAAACCTCCTGTTCTTTCCAATGAGGAACCCCATTTACTTGAGTTTAAGGTGCTTCCCAAATATTAAAAGTATGTTTACTTTTTAGGAAGTCATCTACATTGTTGCTAATCATATCCTTAGATCAGATTAACTCACAAGAGGAACAATTAATGAATGTTCTGAGGAGTTTTAAGAAAGCATTTGGATGGACCTTAATAGACATAAAGGGGGTTATCCCTTTGATATGTATGCATAGGATCCATATGGAAGAAAAGTATAAACCACAGGCAGATCCTCAAAGGAGATTAAACCTTGTTATGAAAGAAGTTGTAAAGAATAAGATTTTGAAGTGGCTTAATGCATTTATTATCTATCCTATTTTAGATAGTTCTTGTGATAGCCTTATCCAATATGCTCTTAAGAAAGGAGGAGTGACTGTTTCAGTAATTGAACATAATGAATTGATCCCCACTAGTCATGTCAGTAAGTGGCATATATGTATAAATAATAGGAAATTAAACTCTGCTACTAGGAAGGATCTTTATTTCCTTTACCTTTATTTGATCAGATGTTAGATAGACCAGCTGACCACCCATATTTTTGCTTTTTGGATTGGTATACAGGGTACCATCTTCTTATTACTTTTGAGGATCATGATAAGACTACATTCATGAGTTCTTATGGGTTATGTAATGCACCCGTTACATTTCAGAAGTTCATGATGTCAAATTTTTTAAACTAATTAAGATAGGAATAAAAGTATTTATGGATGATTTCTCAATAATTAGCCCTTCATTTTATTTTTGCTTCAATCATCTAGCCATGATACTGAGTCGTTTTGAAGAAACAAATCTGGTTCTCAATTGGAAAAGAATACCAATTCATAGTCTCAGAAAGAACTGTGTTAGGACACAAAATTTCTGATAGAGGTGTGGAGGCAGATCCAACCCAAATTTATATTGAAAAACTTCCCCCACCCACTTCAGTAAGGGAAGTTAGAAGTTTCTTGGGACATCCTGAATTTTATCAGCAATAAATTAAGGATTTCTTTAAAATCATCAAACCTTTATACCATCTAATAGAAAAGGATGTAATATTTAATTTTGGGCAAGATTTCCAAGCTGACTTCAATACTTTAATAGCGAAATTAGTCACTACTCCTATTATTGTCTCACCTAATTGGGAGAAGCCATTAAAACTAATGTGTGATGTGAGTGACTACGCTATTGGGGCAGTGTTAGGACAAAGGCATGATAAAATATTTCAGGCTATATACTATGCCAGTAATACCCTTAATAAAGTTCAAATTAATTATAACACTATTGAAAAGGAGCTTTTGGCTATAATTTATGTGTTTGAAAAATTTAGAGCATCTTTGATTGGTACCAAGTTTAGTTTTCATACTGATCATTCTGTTATTCGATATTTGTTCTCAAAAAAGGATGTCAAATAAGGTTGACCAGATGGATAATGTTACTACAAGATTTTGATATCAAAATAGTTGATATAAAGGCACTGAGATCAGATAACACATCACTTATCGAGATTGTATCAGGGAAGTTCATGTAAATATGACGAGGATATCAAAATTTTTCCTGTGAGCAACAGTTTATTATTTCTAAAAGAAAAATTCCGCAGTATGATGACACAGTGAATTACAGAGTAAGTGATACTCTATCCTATGATCTGACATACCAACAATGAAAAAGTTTGTTCATGATGCCAGATATTATTTTTAGGATGACCCATATTTATATAAAAAAATATAAAGAACAATTAATTGGAAGGTGTTTACCCATAGAAAAGACCTAAGATGTTATTAGAAAATATCATGATTCCAAATTTGAGGGTTTGGAGTTTATGGAATTTCTACTAAGATTTTACAATCTAAATTTTATTGGCCTACTCTATTTAGGGATGTAAATGAATATATCAATACATATGACTAATGCCAGAGATTAAATAATATTTCTAAGCGAGATGAAATGCCCCTGAATTTTACTTTAGAGAATGAGATTTTTTACATTTGGGGTTTAGAATTCATGAGACCCTTTGTACCTTTGTTAAGGAATTTGTATATACTCATAGATGTGGATTATGTCTCAAAGTGAATAGAAATATAGGCCCTGCATAATTGTGAAGCTTAAAATGCATTTATATTCTTAAAGAAGAATATATTTTACAGATATGATATGCCTAGAGTGATTATTAGTGATGGGAGAAGCCACTTTAGGAATATAAGAATTGAGGCATTAGTTGCAAAGTATGGTATAAAACATAGGATATCCACTATTTATCATCCTCAGAACAGTGGATTGACAGAAGTTTCAAATATAGGGATAAAAGGATTTTGGAGAAAACTGTCAATCCTAAAAGAAAGGAATGGTCTTAGAAACTTGATGATGCTTTGTAGACATATAGATTGCTTATATAACATCTATAGGAATGTCTTCATACAGGCTCATATTTGGCAAAGCTTATCATATGCTAGTTGAATTAAAGCACAAATAATATTGGGTTGTTAAGGAGTTAAATTACAGTATGAAAGAAGCTGATGAGAAAATGTTGCGATAGTTAAATGAACTTGATAAAATTAGCCAAGAATATTATGAAAATGAGAAAATTTATAAAGAGAAAATGAAGAAATGAAATGATAAAAATATTCTTAGGAAAAATTTTGAGCTTGGACAAGAAGTATTGTTGTATAATACACGATTGAAATTATTTTCAGTAAAACTTAAGTCCACATGGTCAGTACCATTTATTGTAGTAAAGGTTTATCCTTTTGGTGTAATTAATATTAAAGATCTTAAGAGTGATAGAGTGCTTAAAGTGAATAGAAAAAGACTTAAACCATACGTAAGAGGTAAGACATGTGGTAGATGAGGTCTTGATTTTGTGTCATCCTAAAAAAATATATCTGGTATCGTCGGGCTGAGAACGTTGAACTAAACACTTCTTGGGAGGAAACCCAAGTTTGTATTACATGTTAATGTTTTATAGTGTGCTTGAATATATGTTCTTGTGTTTGTGTTTTTGTGGTGATTGTTTTGTTTTACCTAGGAGTGTATGACTTGAGGGGGAATAAATCTTGGGTAAGAGCATTTATTCTTAGAATTTTCGTTCTGCCTGAACTTTGGCATGTCTTTTTATAGTAGAAGGATCAATTTCATACTCTACAGTCAACTTCTTCTACGAATGTTGGGTTATATAGGAGTCATACTGAGTTTATACATGGGACAGGTCCATCTCAATGTGATACTTCTTATTGCCGACCTTGTTCTTCTATTAAGATGGTTTTTGTGTCCAAAGATTAGATGGGGTAGTAGATGATTCCTCCATCGCACAAGTCCAGGTGTATATTTTAATTATCTGGGTATCACATTGAGATTTGTAAAATAAAATCCAATTCAATTAGTTTACTTTCTATCTAGCTGATCAATTGGAGGTATATTGGTGAAACCAATGAATTAGAAATATCAATCTTTATGAATTCCCAGTATATTTTCATTATCAAATACTTGAAAGCACCCGACAATCAATAGAGAAGGATTCCATTGGAGATTATGAATTAAAGGAGAGAGATATCATGAGAAAGATGATGAGTGACCTTATTTATCAATAGTTATATGACACTATGTGTGATTAAGGACTTAGAAGGGGGGTGGGGGGTTAGGTGAATATTGCAAATCAAGTGACCATACAAAATTAGGTTTGGGTGCCTAAGCATGACCCACTCGGGCACCTAAATACTACAATAGGCAAGCATCACCTAGGCACTGCTACTCGCTGTTTGGCTATTAAGCCCTAAACTGAGCCGGTTTACTTCTTTTACGTAAATTTCCTCCCCTAGTCTTCGTCGACAATTGAGAGGTGAAACTTACGACATTCATTTTTCTTTCCATTTCATTTATCCAAAAGGTTCTTGTGAGTGAAAATCACTTCTAAGAGGTAAATTTCACTCCTTTACTCCTTTCCTTAGATTTTCATCTTGGATTTTTGAATTTTTTGTGGGAGAACGTTTGGATTAGAGATTTTTTGGAGAATATTGCAAATCAAGTGACCATACTAAATTAGGTTTGAGTTCCTAGGTGTGACCCACTCAGGCGCCTAAATACCACTATAGACAAGTAACATCTAGGCGTCACTACTCGTTGTTTGGCTTTTAAGGCCTAAACTTGGCCGGTTTACTTCTTTTTCGTGAATTTCCTTCCTATGCTCTTCTTCAACAATTGAGAGGTGAGACTTAGGGCATCATTTTTCTTCCCATTTCCCTTGATCCAAGAGGTTTTTATGAGTGAAAATCTCCGTTCCTTTGATTTTCATCTTGGATTTTTGGATTTTTGGTGGGAGAAAGTTCGGATTAGAGATTTTTTGAGAAATATTTAATTTTTTTCTTAATTTGCATCTTATTTGAATCCACATTACTTTCAATCATTGTTCCTTGTGATTTTCATCTTATTACTTCTTAATGGCCCCTAAAACAAAGGGTGGAAAATCAAAATCTTTGTTTAACAAGAAGAAATTTGTAAGCTACAAAGCAGAAGAGTGTTACAATGACTTCTTGACATTGAACAAGTTGATTGCTGAACGTGGATTCATCCGCCTTGGAGCTGCTGTTGAGAGTATGATTGTAAATCAACATTGGGAGGATTTTTATTATAACACCTCTATAGTTGTGAAATCGGTGAGAGAGTTTTATGCTAATCTCCCTGAGGCTTCTGATGATTTAGTCTATGTGAGAGAGAAACAGGTGGACATCTCTCCTTCCCATATCAGCACTTTTAATTTTCTTGAGAGATGCCCTTGATATTTTCTACTTCCATTTCACTCTTATAGATATTCACTTAGATGAGAGAATTAGATTTTCTATTGATGGTAGGGTGCTTGGAAAATTAGAAATGATCATAAAATTAATTTTTCTTCATCTAAGCTCAATGCAGCCTCGAAGGCTTGGCACTACTTCATTTATGCCTAGCTACTTCCTTCTACCAATTTGAGTGAGGTCACCAGAGATAGCACCTCTTTGAATTTTTTCATCAAAACCATGTAACCTATTAATATAAGGTCCCTTATCCACCATTCTATAGTTAATACCACAAGGGGGGATCTACTATCGGGTTGGGGCATCCATCTTCCATCTTCTTATTATGCCAAAATTTAGGTGTATCTTTTGAGAGTTGGGAGGAAAAGCTTCAACATTTAAAGCCTATCTCCAAGAACAACTTGAATTTATATGATGAACACACTATTTTTTAGTGTTGGGCCTAGTTCTTCTAAACCCTCTTCTTCTCAGTCCTTTACTTCCTATTCCAAGCCTCGTCCTTCCACTAGTCTAGCTTCTATTTCAAAAAGTTTGGGTAAGATTGAAAATAATAATATTATTATTTAGACCACACTCTATGATCTAGCAGATAATATGTCACATATGGATTGGTAGAGCAAAAGCCAATGTGATAGGTTTGCTATTTTTCAAGCTGCCCAACTGGTAATGTACAAGAGGAATCAGTGGATTGGATGTGGCAATCCCATTAAGTTCTCTTTATATTCTCCCTATCAGACCTACGAGAATATCCAACTAATGGAGGAGGACTCTAAATAAGAAGAAGAGGTTGAAGAAGAAGAAGATGATGATGATAATGATGATGGGGAATATAGTTTATTTTCTTTTATGTGGATGTTTAGGATGTATCTTTATTCACTAGTACTGATATGTTTCCATCTTTATTGGATCAGTCGGTATTATACTATTGGACTGATTTTATATGCTTGTTGTAATATTCAGACTTTTTATGCTAATTTTATTCAGTGTCCTATTTGGTTTAGATTTACTTTTTATTACATTGGTTGTACCTGTGGATCTTGTTGATATACACAAGTGACAGGAAGTAGTTTTGTACGTTTATATCCCCATTTAAATTCATGTTGTAAATTGCTTAAAATGTTTGAAATTACGTGTGGGGGGGGGGGGGGGGGGGGGATTGTTGTAGAGCTTAAACTTATTTGTCCTAAGTAAAGTAAGTTCTAATTGTTATGTTTAATTATCTTGAGGAAAGTGGAGGATAAATTTATAACTATCACAATCATGAAGAAGGAGAAACATAGTTAACTTCTTTAAGCTCCATGTAAATTAAGTTAGACTAGTGTTAAGTAACTTTTGTAATTTAACATATAAGAAAATGATTAAAATATTTATTTTTAAAAAGTATCATATATTTATTAAATTAGGTGTATTTAGATGCATACTTAACAAGAATTGAGCATCCTTAAAATTTTATTTTTCACCTAATACTTCTTAAATTTATAAAAAATTAAAAAGAAGAGGAATGCAAAGTGTTTAATTTAAAGAGACAATAGTGGAATTCAAAACTATTATAAAGTCTATCCAAATATAGTAATCCTCATAAAGTTATGTTAATGATTGAAGCATTCATTGTGAAGTAAGAAAAAAAAAGATTATAAATGAAAATATAAAATGAGGAGAAGCTTGAGGAGATGCATTATCAAAAATTTATTTCATTAGGTTCTTTTTGAATTTTCAACTCTACTACATTCCTAAGTTATTAATGTTTAGGAAGTATTAGTAAACCATTTAGAGGGAATGGTTAAATTTTATCAACTTATCATCTAATGTACCCTATTTAACATGTGTTAATTTCTCTTTGGAAGTAAATATAAAATCATATTTTCTTGGTTGGATGCAACATTTCTTACACCCTAGGGCTAAACTAGTTTACTAAAGTTATCATATTTTTATCACCATGAATCACTTGATGCATAATTGTTGATAGTTTTTGTAAAACCCACTCCTACAAGTTAACTAAAGTGATATTTAAACCTTGGTGTTATTTGAGGACAATTAACCTTTAATTTCGTGGGATTTTGATGTGTAAATAGTAATGTTATATTTCTTTATTATTTACACATTTTTTGTGGATGATATTTTAAAGAAAGGTATTTTGATATTTTTCTTGTAGGTATAACAAGTATTGGAAGTAAGGAAACATAAAGGAGACTAGGAGCAAAATGAACACAAGGAGATTGGTGCTTAGAAGCTGGACCCTTGGGTGGTTAGGCACTAGTATCAACTCTGACAAACCGAGAGAACGTCACTTAGGCGCTACCCACTTGGCACCAAGGTCCCTCGATACTGGTGCCTAGGTGCCGCACCCTTCAACACCTAAGCACCCATACTGTTCCTTGCATAGAGAGAGCCTGGTGCCTAGGCGCCAGCGTTTGGGCCCGTAGGTGCCAACAACTACCTAGAACAGTTTTGGCAGTTTAGGAACCTGTCATGAGGAGTTGCTAGGAGGTCGTAGAGTGGTTTCTTGTACTGGGAATAGAAATTATATATATGATGTGTATCAGAGATGTTGAAGGATTGATGAAGGGGGGCTTCTAAAGTTTAGAGGCTTCTAGGGTTATTCAGTGTGGAGAAATTGTCAGGGTTAACTTGCTTCAGAGTCTATCCTTCTTCTTCTACTGTAGAGGATAAAGAGAGCCTTCAGAAGCAACATCCATGAGTCAGGAGGAGCATTGGTGGAGCATCTTCAGATCATTGTACGAGAGAGGAAGATAACTTTATTATGGCTCTACTATTTTATTACTAATGTAAACATTTGGATAGTGGAATTCTCTAGTTTTAATGACTTGGTGTGTTGTTTCTATCATGTTTCTTGAGTATATTTTTTTACCTTACCTTGTGATGATTAAGTAGGATGTTTGGAACATTAAGTGCTGTGAAATTACTTTTAATTATTAAATGTGATGTTTAACCTTCAGATCTTTATTTACTTTTTATTCTGGCCAAGTGAAATATTAAAATATATTGTGAACCATAATGACTCGGGAGAGCTATGGTAGAATTAACGAAGTTATTCACATTGAACTATGATGTATTGGTTGGTATGCTTTATAGAGAAATGCAAATTTTAGGAAAATATTTTTTGGCAGATTCGAAACATGATCTAAGGAACTAAAGTCATTTTACTAATTCTCTTTATGCACTTGGGGGAGGGTAAAAAAGAGAGTTGCTCCTATTTGTCACTAGTCATATTTAAAACTTGCATTTTACGTTTATTGTACTCCACTTACATTATTGCAAGGGAGGGTATCTAATGTGTAGAAAAGTTTGCTTAATTTCTTTTATGTATTACACATTTTTATGGATGAAATATCACTTTAAGGAAGAGTATTTTTATTTTTTTTCTTGCAGATATAATAGGTAGTAGAATTGGAACAAAGTGGAGAAGAACTGGAGTAAAGGGGGAGGTGTAGTGGAGAAAAAAGGTGACTCAAGTGATTAGCACTTAGGTGCCTAGGCACCATACATTGGGTGCCTATGCGCTTCTACTAAGTGCCTTAGCACTGTCTTCTTGGATGCCTAGGCGCTAGTGCTTAATTATGCAGACATAAAGGATGGCACCAACAGCAATTGTTGGGCAGTTTTTCAGCAATTTTCCTCACTATGTGGGGAGTTATTTGACATATTTAAGGGAGGTTTTTGGAGAAGCCTTTTTGGGCTTCTAAAGGAATGTAAGCTAGGGTTTACTGCAGGGAAGATTTAGGTGAGTTTAATTAGAGATTTTAGTGTGATTTGTGAGTTTTATTGGAGGGAAGACATTCATCATTGCGGCGAGGATTGGGAGATGATTTGGGGAGGCATTTCCAACACATTTTAAAGAGAAAAAGATAAGTAATTGTGTACTCTTTGGTATTGTATTTTCTATAAAAACAATTCTAGTGGATTTGCTTTTTTTTAAAGATATTTTGTGGTGTTTTCTCCTTGCTTTGTCAGTAGTCTTTTTACATTTCTCTTGTGATAATTAAGTAGGAATAGTTGGAATGAAATAATGCTTTTAAAATTATTTTTAAAACCATAATGCAATGAGTAATCTTCATGTCTTCATTTACATTTTAATCTGGCCAAGTGATTAGTTAAAATTTGTTGTGATCAATAGTGACTCGAGAGAGCTATGGAAGAACAGTTAGGTTATTCACTTTGATCTATAGGGTATGGTGCAAGTAAACTATAGGGAGATGCAAATGTTAGAGAAATAATCTATGATGGGTTAAAATTTGGGTTTAAGGAATTAATGTCAGATTAATCAAGCTTCTTTATGCACTCGAAAGAGGGTAAAGAAGATAGGTTCTCCTATTTGTCACTAGCCCAATTCACAATTTGCACTCCTGTTATTTCTCCTATTCCACTTAAATCATTGAAATTAGAGGTAACTTTATAACTTGATCTTCATAAAGCCAAATATAGTAGAATTCAATAGGAGTAACCCTTTAATAACAATTTTAATTTTCTTAAGACTTGTTAGCATAACATTAAAACAATCTAATTTCCAAGCTAAGGACAAATTTAGTAGACTAGAACTTTTTGTAAACTTAATTAACTCCTTTTCCTGTGGGTTTGACAAGCTGGACTCAAAAGTCCCTATTTACAAAAGCGATATGTGCGCTTTCATTAGGCAGAGTGTGAGTACACCTGGACTTAAGTTAAGGTCGTATTAGCATTCTTAGAACTTGATATTCATCAATCCAACGCCTTGTTAATTAGGATTTCAGTAGGTTTTCAACTTTACAATTGCTTGCAATACTATAAGAATAGTCTGTGGGACCTTAACCCAATCAAAATTTAAGGCTAAGAACAAAACTAGTAGGGTAGAACATTTCTTATATTGGAATCACCTCATTCTCTATGGGATTGACATTCCAGATTCTGAAATTTGATATTACAAATACGATACATGCACTTATGTGAGCCCCTAATGTGTAGTTACACCTGGAGACGTGTATCAATAATCACGTCAAAACTTCTTAGAGAATCAACATTCAAAATCCTTGCTCACAATTCCCTAAATAATATACTAATTTTGATCAATAGATCAATTACTAGTTTTGACAAGGCATTGAATGTAATGGGTAATAAGTACTGCATGAAAATATCACAATCATGACTCTTCATGTCAAATATTTTCCCCATCCCCAAGTTAGCACATCGACTTATTTTAGAATCACAATCACTTAGAAATGTTGACGAACAAAACCACTCAAATATTGTTTTTTATTTATCCAATGTGAGATAATATGCAGCTTTAGGATTTATTATTTTACCTGCGCTTGTCTCTTATAGTTCTAACCCCCTCCTCTTGTAATACTCCTTCAAAGTTCAATTTTGCTTTGACATAGTATTTTTTTCCTTAATATCCAGAACAATATTAAATATATTATCAAAAAATTATTCTCAATATGCATAATGTCTTAATTATGTCTAATTATATTGGTCCTATAATATAGAAGATCCCATTAAATATATTTATTTATCCAATTATGTGTAACACCAAAATCTGAAAGAAGACTCAATGTTAGTTCTCATCTCTTAGTGATCTTTGGTACTTAACTGATCATTTGTAATGAATAGATTATGATTATCTTTGGGGGTGGATATGATCTTTCAAGTTTCTTTCTGAAAAAATACTTCTTTCTTCCTCCAGAATGAGCGATCACGTGCTAAGAACCTTTGATGACAAACAAACAAAATTTTTTTTTCCATGCTTCAAAGTGAATGCTTTGGACATGTCCATGTTGTAGGGACATACCAATTTCCTAGTTGCGCTCTAACCAAATAGCATCCCATAAGTTGGTAAACTATTGATCATCCACATAATAACAGCTTTAAGGTGAAAGTTCTATTTTTTAGTAATATCATAAGTTTGCACGCCTTTTTCCCACAATACCTATAACTTATCTATAAGAAGTTGTCAATACACATCAATTTTACCCTTTAGGCTAAGTCGACCTGATATGATCAACGTTAGAACTAAGAGCAGCACAGTCATACACATACCAGGGAGCAAATTATATGACTTGATAATAACTGGTCAAAATGAATAGGGTGTTGCAGCGTGATTGTAAGGTGTGAACTCATCTACGCATAAGTTAGTCTAAAATTACTTGGTTCTTCTGTAAGTCGGGATAACAACGATCAAAGTGTTTCCTGGCTTCATCACCCGAAGGATGAGCCATTCAATTAGCACCAACAGATCCAGTACAACACCATGAGGAGTTGTGCACATGGAAGCAAACAATCGCTCTAGTCGTAGAATGAGAGAAAAGTAAAATAGACATTTGTAAGGAATATCTTTTTTTTTTTATTTCCTTACTATTTCTCTCCCTTGCTTTTAACCTATCAACACTGCAAAATATGTATTTCATCTATAGTGTCTTCCTTGTAATATAACATGTAGTTATTACCATAGCAATCTATATTTTTAGATTGTAACCCTAACATCTACAATATCTTTTTGTTCTATACAAATCTTCTGGAACTAAATTATCTATAGAGTTTGTTTACCTTAAGAATGTTGCTACCTGATTGACACATTACCTTAGCTTGTTAAAATTATATGCGATACGCAACATTCTTAGGGTGACCAATAACTCTATATGCCAAGTGTACCCTTCTCACAAAGTTTATTGTGCAACATTTAATAATTCATAGAATTATTGTGTTTCACTATCTGGTTCTTGATCATTATCAGACACACTCCCAACAAAATGAGTCATGCTGGCATCATCAATCATTTCTTATACATGTCAGAATCCTTAGCAGTTGCAAGGGCATAACTTGATGAGGCTTCAACATGACCGTATTGAACATCTGGTTCAAATTCATCATGTGAAGTTCAATACCAATAATCATGTTTAGATTCCCTATGGTATAGATCAAACTTTACTTCATTAGGCATCAAGTACGCTTCATTCTTATGGTTCGCACAGGAACATAAGAACCTACCTTCTGAAAGGTAAACAGACAGTTGTGATACCACATGCACGAACTTCTAAAAACTAGCCAGAAACTCATGAGTTAGTCTTTTTTTTTAATGATATAATCTATTATACATCCATAATCTCACATTTTGGATATCCATATGTAGCATAGATGTAGTTGTACATATCAGTATAATTAGAAATTCATCATGTATACAATATTAATCTCATGTATTACATACATACAAATTTAGTGGGGTCGGCTAGATGAATCTTTTTTTTTTTTCGTTACGTCCTATTGAGTATCATATTTTTTATTTAATTATAACAGGTTGCGATCATTTTCTATACAATGTGCTTTTGTCTTTTTGGGTTTACCTCAACTTTTTTTTTTAACAAAAGTCGTATCAATAACATCTAATATATAAGTGTGTATATGTGTGTGTATTGGCTTGACACAAACTTATTTCAAATAGCATAATAAGGCATTCCTCCTATGATGCATAAGCTTGAAAACACCTATAGTAAATCAAATTATTTTTCAATATTTCCGATTTTGACATGGTCAAGGCACCAATTAAAAAGAACTTCTCCATCATAGTGCACACATAAAAAAATATTGACAAAAAAAATTCATATTTAGCATAGACATAGCAAAACATAATTATTGAACTATATATATATATATATTATATATATATATATTAACAAGGCTATATTTCGATCTTACAAATTTTTATGAGGGAGCCTATCAAAACACAAAATCCTAATTAAAATAGAAAGTGTCATTCTAATTTAATTAAGAAAGATTTAAATACAAACCAATCAATTGTTATCTAATTAAATATCCAACACCTAAACTTCAACTTTTACATATATGCCATATAACACCTAAACTTTTAACTTTTACATATATGCCATCCTTCACCTAAACTTAAAATTTTACATATATCCCATCTTATGCATATATATCTAACACCTAAATTTCAAATGTAAAGGAAAAAAATCACATAATAACAACATCAAATATATGTGTTACAAATCTAACACTAAACATGAAGTATACATAAAACATAAACTTAAAAATCCCAAATTTCAAGAGGGTAGGCTCGAGAATATATATATATATATATATATAGCTTCCGAGAGCCGTGATTTGGCCGGAGGAAATGTTGCCGAAGTCACTCGAAGTCGCTAGCTTTTGTTATATTCACGTGGGAGTCGCCGGTTTCGCCGCCCCCTATAAGACAGAGTGATTTCGGGCGAAACGATTCTCGGTCGGGAGGGGAAGCCTTTTAAGGGCATTTGTGTCTAGTTTAGTGGCAGTATTTCGACGCTAAACAAATGCTAAACACGAAAATTTTTTTTTTTGCAACTTTTGTTTTCCCATATTTAGCTCCACTGAACAGTAATAAGACCCAAATTTGATGCAAATTCTTTTTCGAACAAATATCCAATCATCTTCAAAAATATGTCCGATGTAAATTTTGACGCTAATTAGTAGTTTTCTTTTAGTGATATATATATATATGCTACTTGCTCATTTTTAGGATTCCATTTTTCTTGTGTCCTCTTCTTACTCGTGAGTTTAGAGAGAGAAACTAGTTTTGAAGGGTTTAGAGTTGATTTTGTTCATCTAGATAGAGGCTGGTATCATAAAGTTTGGATTTTTTATTTAATAAATTTTCAAACAAATTGAGATCTAATGAGATTTATAAATTTTACACTACCTACCTTGTATATAATACAAAATATATATTAGATATACTGGAAGTATTGACATAGAAAATTAATTTTTCATCAGATATTTTGTGTTGTATAATTTTTATATATTTTAGCGAGTATATTGAACTGATAAAAGTTAATATGGAATAAGAAAAGCTTTAGAGCACTATTTTGTAAATTTATGTGTAAATATTTTGTTATATTAGTGATGCGTTTTAGAAAATTCACGGCGGTAGAGTATTGGATTATTGTCTTAGTGTTGCATGAGAATTCAACACACATTCGAGTAAAAGAAAATAACCAGTAATGACACAAAAAATTTTTAAGTATAAAAATTCACTATAAGTTAATGATTACAGAGAACTCTTATCCCGCTTATGAGAAAGAGTTATTAGGTTTTTCAAATTACAGCGTCGACTGGCGAGTTTCGGTTGGTGGTGGCCGATAGTTTTTGGTGGTGATCGACGGTGGACAACGGTCGAAGATGGTTGGTAGTGGTTGACGACAACAATAGTGCTCGACTTCATTTGTTTAATTTTTTTTCCTTGTTTGCAAGAGAATAGTATAATTCATAATAGACTTTAAGGTAGCTTTGAGCAATCATTATGTCACTTACCTAACAATTCCTTTCTTATTATCAATTAATTTAACTACTAAGAAATTAAAAAAAAAATTCTGTTGATAAATCTTTCAATAAAAATAGCTCCATGATCATATAATATATTGTTGATATAAAAAATAACTCTTATTTAGCCTGTATGAAGGATCTCCTTTACTTGAGATCCAAATAACTTAATTCAGAATTATTTCAAAAGATGCTAAGTGCAGCAATTATGATAATTAAATATCACCTATGCCTAAGCCACTATCATATGAAGCATTCAACATAAATCAATTAGAAGGGACTTCTTGTCCCCCACCAAGCAAACCCATGATAAAATAAGAGATTGTAGAGAATCCAAACTGACCTCATAATATTCAGTTTGGATAGATATCACACGTATTAAATATCAATAATTATCCCAATTATTTATAGATTTCATGAATGTATTATTTATTTATTAATGTATTTCCATTTCCACAAAGCCATACACCTTTAGATCAAGACCTAGTGCTGAAAGTTGGAAGCATAGAGGACAATTTTATATGTCAGAATATCTTTCTACACTTAGGCAATAAGGTCTAGAAAGCTAAGAAATAGGCGTTTGCTAATTGAATAGCATCATATACATAATAAGACACATTATTGTAATATGAAATGTTTGTTTTTCTCAATTCCTATGTATTTACATATCTAACACCTAAAGTTCAGTTTTTAGGTACATGTCATCTTGCATATGCATAAAAAGGTGTATTTCATTTTTTAAGAGATAAGACGACGGTAATTTTTATGTGATATGAAAGATTTGTGTGGTAGAAATATAGAAAGTAAAGTTTAGATTTTTGATATGTAAATACATAAGAAGTGGGTGGCAGGTATGTAAATGCCCCTCTATTTTCTTAAATGTGGGTGCACTATGCTGAGTTGTATCACTTTCCTTCCCTTTATAATTGAGGATGGGACAATCAAATTGCATTAAGATAAATCATGATTGTTAGATAATGATTTCATTTCTTGGATGTTGTTGATACGTGATTGGGGGCCTTAATCACTCACGTGCATTCCTTTCTAGAATGCCATGTGCCAAGATTAAACATTTGAAATTGTTACACTATATTGTCACTTGGTTTGACTCCAATGCTCATTTGTCTCATTAAACTTTGAATCCATTGGGTAATAGCATAGGTATAGCCATAAATTTATTATATTGAGAGTAAAAATTAGTGGTTAGAATTACATTTATATTTTAACAACAAAAAAACATACTTTCTCTTATTGAATCCCAAAACGTCCTTTGTGTCACACTCAAGAGACAGAGCGTTGGATGGATGAGAGGAATGAAGAAAAAAGAAAATAGAGAGAGTAGAGTGCACGATAGCTCAAGTTTTCTTAGAATAGATTCAGTAATCTTTTTTGAGAACATGACCCCTATTTATAGGTTATAGGGGAAAACTAGTAAATCACATGTTTCTCACTGATTAAATAGGAACATCACAAATGAGTAATAAATCATTGCACTCTTACATATTTGTAATTGACTCTAGGAACATTTGACCTTAGTAACCATTGTTGGCACCATTTCGTATTCATAACCGATAATGACACCTTTCATATTCATAACTGTACAACTTGTTCAGCTGATCATCGTTTGGTGGCTGAAAGTCCTTCAGTCGGTCAAAAGGACTTCGAACGACTTTTCCGAGGGAACCCTTCATGGAGACCTCCTTATCCTTATGAAGGGTTTATTCATTCCATCCGTTAGAGAGTGCATTACTGTAATCTGATGGCAGCTTTCCTTTGAGTAAGAGGTCTTCATAGAGGATTGAAATGAAGTTTTGTGGGGCGACCGTTGATATTTTTTTGCAAGTGAACCATAATTGGTTGAGAGAGTCAGATTCGTATAACTGTTCCCTGGTTCAGGTGTACAACTTTTCATAGCTCGGATGTACTTTCCTTCGGTCAGCCATGATCTGACCAAATGAAATGAAGCTTGATGACTCTATCTTTCGGCTGTGATGATGAGATCCATTAGTATCTTCTTTATGTGATCTGTTAATTTTCCTCGAGATTCATGTAGTTAGAATTTTTATGTACATATTTAGTTTTCTAATTCTCTTACTTCTTTGAAAGTGATTATCATAAAAAAGAAATTTCTGAAGTACTCGCCTTTCAGTCAATTTTAATAGAGGATGAAGATTTTGAGTGACAAGAAACCAGTGAATCAAGAGGCAATGTTGAGGGTCTTCAACATTTCGAATGCAAAGAATGACCCTTCAGATGGTGAAAAAAAAAAAAAGAAGAAACCAGATAGTCCGAGCCAACCAAAAGAAGAAACCAGATTGCTCAATCGTCCTCATTGAACCGAACCTCAAATGTTCACTTTCCCCAACAGCACCGGCTCACCCAACTGAGATGGGTAGTTCAGAAGAGAGTTCAAAAGAGGAGCCAGAGATGGCTGAAGAAGTGAAGTGTCAACGAAAGGGTAAGGCCTCAAAATTTGATTCTAATTCCTTTATTCCCTTGCCTTTAAAGAATAAAAAGGTAGGTAAAGACCACTTTTGAACTCTCTTTTGTGATGATTCACCCCACACTTTACCCATGACCTTAAATCGGGGCTTTAACTATTTATACTTCATTAAGGTAAGCAGAACCCCTAACTTTGTGGTTGGGAGGGTTTTGACTAAGTGAGGACCCTAAATTGACCTTCATGAGCAAGATATGCCCTGGGTCACCTAATCCAACATAAAACCCCTAAGAACCTACCCATAAGCCCTAGAGGCCAACATGAATACCAAATTCATAGTGGGGAAGAGATCTACTCAATTTGATCCCTAGCCTCATCAAGGGTCTCTCTAACCCCATCAAATCCTAAAAATTAGACCAAAACCCTAATGTGCCCTTTTGAACCCAAAACTTATTGGTACTTTAGAGTGGTCAAAATAATTAGTCTTAACCCTAATTTGGATAAAAATTGACCAATTGACCATCCAACCCCTCCCCATTGCACCTTTTCACCATATGATCAACCCATGGACCATAGGGTCAACCCTATATCTAGGGCTGTCAAAAAAGCTCGTTGTTCGCGAACAGTTCGTGTTCGGTTCGTCAATGAGTTCGTGTTCGATTCGTTCGATAAGTAAACGAGACAAACGCGAACAAATTTTTTTCGTTCGGTTAGTTAAACGAACCAAACACGAACAGTGATGCGTTCGTTCGTGTTCGAATCGTTATTGTTTGAAATATAAAATAATATAAAATAATTATATATATATAATTTATTATATTTTAAAACATTAAATTTTATAAATTATAATATATAATAAAATAATAATAATAATAATATATTAATATACTATAGTAGTAATATACTAATATAGATATTGTATATTTATATAATATAAGTTATATAATTAATATATAATATTATTTTTATATATTAATATTAGAGATGTCAAATTGGCTCGTCGTTCGCGAACAGCTCGTGTTCGGTTCGTGTTCGGCTCGTTCGTTAAGAAACGAACATGAGCTTATTTCAAACAAACTAAATTTTAAACGAACCGAACACGAACACAAGCTTTGTTCGTTCGTGTTCGGTTCGTTTACACCCCTACCTATATCCATGTGATCAACTCAACCATCAAAAGGTTAATTTCCATACATTCCTTTTATTTTTTTTAATTAATTAGAAGGAATTTCATGACGAGCCTACTCCATGCCAAACTCTAAATAAAAATTTATAAATCAACCCATGAAGCCCAAGCGTAAATTCACTCATGGCCCATTCTTATTGAGTCATTCATGACCCATTAAAACCTAGCATGATATGAATAACATATTAAAATCTTATAAAGCCTACAATTTTTATCTAGTCTAAGTCAAGATGAGGGGAGGGGCACATGGCTTTCACCCTATATTCTCTTGGACCATGCATGGATGGTGAAGCCACGTCACTTCTGACCAATTATCCACCTCAACATCAAGCTAATGAACTAAAAGCCCTCCCCAAACCTTCCTCTTTAAATTTGGATAAGGTTTTGGCTTAGGTAGTATTAGACCCAATGTTTGTTGGACCTAATGTTCATGTTAGGTTCAATTTGGGTTGAACCTAGGGCTAGGTTCAATTTTTGTTGAACTTAAGGATATGGATTTTGGTTGGGTCTAACATAAATTAGAGCCAACATTTAGGGTTAGGTTTAAGTTAGATTGAAACTAGGTTTAGGGTTTAGGTTGGGTCTAATATAAGTTAGACTCAACATTTACAGTAAGGTTCAAGTTAGGTTGAACCTAAGTTTAAGGTTTAAGTTAGGTCTAATATGGGTAAGACCCAACATTTAGGGTTATGTTCAAGTTAAGTTAAACCTAGGTTTAAGGTATAGGTTGGGTCTAATATGGGTTAGGCCCAATATTTAGCGTTTTTTTGGGTCTTTGGTGGGTAGACCCAACACATAGGGTTTAACTAGTTTTAATGTGGGTAAACCCAACACTCAGAGTTTAGTTGGGTCTAAGGTGGGCAGACCCAACACTTAGGTCTAGGTTAAGTTTAACTAAAATGAGCTAAGTCAAGTCTAAGATTCAAACTTAATTTCAATTAGGTTGAGTCCAATTGCGAGTTCCTTCTGGTTAGGGCTTAATGGGGTTAAAACTAACCTAAACCCAAGCTCAAATTAAACTAAACCCTAGGTCATATGAAAACGAAGCAAAACGGGGTCAAATAGAGCAAAGGACCACAAAGTATACTGGTGTCGAGGCATTAGCTCTGGTACTTAAGCGTCATACCCTGTATATAGAAACAGAGAGCTCGACACCATGACGCTAAGAACTAGCGCCTAGGCACCAGGTAGTTAATTCAAGCTTCTAGAAGACTGGTGCCTAAGCGTTCAGACTAGTGCCTAAGTGCCAGAATCAAATTTTTAAGGTACAATGTATTTTGACGAATTTTGAAGGGGCATTTGAAGCGACTCTTGGGAATTTCAAGGGTTATTATAAGAGGGTGTTTCTTCAAGTAAAAGGAGGCAAAAGGGTGGTTAGAGAGGTTAGTGTAGGGGAGAGAGGCTTTGTTGCTAGTGGTGATTGAGAGAAGAGAGAGAAAGAATTCTTAAAAGGAACTTCAGAAGATTTGCTTGGGGAGGAATTTGAGATAAGTGATTTGTATTTTTGTTTAAGTTCTTTTAAACTTTATTGTGTAAACTTGATTTTATATATCAATTCATGTGTTGTTGTTTGTTTCCCATGAAATTTGAGTAATTTTCTTTTTTTCTCCTTGTGCTGAGAAATAATCATGTGTAGGGTTAGAATTGTTTAGAATTGTTTTTAATTTTAATATTGTGATGTTATATTACTTCATGATTCATTACTTATGCAAAATGACCAATTCATTAAAAAATATTGTGAAAATGTAATGACCCAGGAGGGCTATATTTTTTCTCAATTTGTAACTACCACACTAACCTTTAAGATGAAGAAAAAGTAATATTAGGGTGAGTACAAATAAATAGGGAGATAAGATTTGACGGGTCTAAATTGGTGATTCTAGGGTGATAGGCTAGAACCTTCACCAATTTGATATAGGGATTGAAACTTAAGACTAGGTTAGCCCCAATTGAGGGCTTACGTGGGTACTATAGGTTAAAAGGCTAGAATCTACCCAACATAACAAAAAATTTAAG
This sequence comes from Phalaenopsis equestris, assembly GCF_001263595.1. Taxonomy (NCBI): domain Eukaryota; kingdom Viridiplantae; phylum Streptophyta; class Magnoliopsida; order Asparagales; family Orchidaceae; genus Phalaenopsis; species Phalaenopsis equestris. The sequence goes on from NW_018165048.1 coordinate 248,883, forward strand.
AACTTAAATCTAGGTTAGCCAATGTTTTTTATACACTCAGAAGAGGGTAAATAAGATGTATGTTTCTATTTGTCATAAAACTACATTTAAATTTATAAACATTAGATTCCTGCACTGATTATAATCTCATTGCAAGGAGAAGGATTTTCATACAATTTGAACTCTTCTACATAAAACTAGTTTATAAACCTTTAGCATTTTTTTAAGTTTAGAAATAGAATTTGTAGGTATTAGTTACTTCTTTATACACATACAATTTCAACCTCAATTCCTAGATAAGTTACCTGCAGTTTAAGTAGAGTTTTACTAAGTCGATAAAAAGAGTTTTTCTTTCCCATGGCATTGATACTTAGGGACTAAAAGAAAATCCTATATTACTCAAAATGATATGTGCACTTGCATAATATCCCTGGTGTGTAAAACTGAATTGTGGAGAAAAATGAGAATTGTTTGTTAAATATCACTCAGTCTAGAATTAAGGGTGCAAGCAAATACGGGCAGTGGGAGTTAAGTTCTCGACGCCTTTGTCTGAGTTTGAAATTGAAGTAATTACACACTAAGCACGCACATATTGTGTTCGGATCAAGTTTTTGATGTTTTTGCCGAGGAAGCGACATAACAATTGACTTAGAAATTTTAGTTGAATTGTAGACTTCTTTTAAATTATTTTTTAGTGTTTTATTAATTTTGTTTTTTGAACTTTTTTTTTGTATGCCTAGTTCAGGATTTGAAGGTTAGTATGTTACGATTCTAAGTTAGATCGAACTATTTAAAAAAAATTGAAAATAAAAGGAACTTCACAATTTAGAAGAAATGACAAACACATCACATAACAACTTAGATAATCAAACTGTTAAAAATGAACATCATCATGTACACAGACTTTTAAAGGATTATGCAAACCCTACAACAGATGAAAGTCACCTTAGTATACAAACCCCTGCTTTAGCGGCTAACTCATTTGAGCTGAAATCCACTATAATCCAAATGGCACAGAACAACCAGTTTGGGGAAACTCCATCTGAGGATCCAAATTTACGTCTAGCTAGTTTTCAAGAATTGTGTGGTACATTTATTTACGACGATGTCTCAAATAATGCAGTTAGACTTAGACTTTTTCTATTTTCTTTAGATGTGGTTAAATTCTTTAACACCTGAATCAATCAGAACTTGGTGAGAATTAGCTTAGAAATTTCAAGCTAAGAACTTTCACCTTTAACAATTGTTAAGCCTAGAAATAATATTACCTCATTTACACAGTATGAAGATGAGTCAATATACGATGCTTGGGAACAATTTAAAAAAGTCCTTAGAAACTATTCCCATCACGCTTTACTAAACTTGTTGATTATTCAAACATTTTATAATGGGTTAGTAAGATCCATTAGATCTATCATTGATGTTATTGCTGGTAGTTCATTAATGTCAAAATCATTTGATGAAGCATATTCTTTAATCAAAGAAATAGCTACGAACAACTTTCAATGGCCCTCTAAAAGGGTATATCCTAAGAAAGTAGCTAGTGCACGTGATATTGGTGTAATATCTATTTTGGCTTCACAAGTTGCCGTAATATCTAGGAAGAAAGACCAATTCAGAATAAATCTACCTCAAACACCTCATTTGAGTGAGAAAAACTCGTTGGGACAAACGATTGATTCTCAATCAACTTCATATAAGACTTTAAATGTAATTAATCATAAATCCAATAACCCATATTCTAAATATTATAACCCAGGTTGGAAGAACCACCCTGACTTTAACTGGAATAATAACTATGGGGATTGAAACCAACACTAGGGAAACAATCAAGCTAACACTGTAGGAAACTGGAACAACCAGGATAGTATTAGCTATAGACCTTTGCATCCTTCTGGCTTTAACAATAACCAACAATTTAAGGAAAAAAAAATTGTCTATAAAAGAAGTGGTGTTACAGATGGGGAATCTATTGCAAAGTCAGAGTGCTACAATTAGATATACTGAGAATCAGCTGAGACAAATTGCTAACTCCCTTAACAATAGGTCTTAGGAAACTCTTCCTAGGAATACTGAGATAAACCCTAAAGAGACTAATAAAGAGCAATTTAAAGTGTCCAACTCAGGAGTGAGAGGGAATTAAATGCTAGAATTCAAAAAGAGACTAAAGTTGAAGAGATAGAGGAAACTGAAAAATACAAAGAAAATATTCCTAAGGATATGGAAAAATCTATCTCCGACTATAATCAATTAAGAGAAACCACCACCTCCATTTCCTCAGAGACTTGAACGACAGAAATTGGATCAACAATGTTCGACGTTTCTGAAAATATTTAAAAAGCTTACAATCAACAATCCTTTTACTAAAGCTCTGAAGCAAATGCTGAGTTATTTTAATTTTATGAAAGATATCTTAACTAAGAAAAGGAAGTTTGAAAATCACGAGACTGTTACACATAATGAAGAGTGTCTTTCATGAGTAGCGTGAGAAATAGAGGAAAGTGTAATGACACCTACCTCTCAGATAGAGCTGTAAATGTGTCGAACGCGAGCTAATTAAAAAATACCATTATGTACCACTCATTTATATCCCAAACAAAAAAGAAAAATTTATATTTAATTTGTTTGTTTGGCGAGCTGAACACAAGTTATTCGCGAACAAAGAATCGTTTTGACAATCCTAATCACGCAAACATAAGATATTAATGGTTAGAGTAATATTTAAATTTTATTATTTATATAAAAACATCATTTAAATATAATTTAATTTATTTTTATTTTTATTTTATTTTTTAATTAATAATTTTAATTGATTATAAATATTTAAAATCTCACAATCAATTAAACTTTTTAAAATTACCACTCATCAATTATATATATATAATTATACCAAGCTAAAATAAGCTGAACACGAACCAATAATTCTTTATTCACATTTAGCTCATTAAAATTATTCATGTTTAGCCCCTTAACGTACGAATCAAACACAAGCTTCTTAAGAAGACGAACACGACTTGTTCGCAAACGAGCTGTTTTGACATTCCCACTCTCATGTGTCATATTTAGGTGATTTCATTTTATTATTATTATTAGCGAGACTCGACGGAATTGTAATGAACATATAGCATCAATTCAATCCACTATAAAAATTACTCATTGTTAAATCCGTTGAGGTACTATATGATTACTCGGTGCATATAACAGTACATGTATATTAGAGACTATTTAGTAAATTATCCTTATCCACACTCTTTGCTAAAACAGATTTGGGTAAAAATCAATACAAATTCTTAATCCATATATATATATATATATATATATATATATATATTTTGTGTCCAGAAAAGTGGAAACGATCAAATTGCAATACAGTCTATACCTTTTGACATATATCCCAAAGCCCCAAAAAGCAACGAGACGTGATCTGCACTTTTGAAATAAATTCAGAGTAAGAAGCCAACCAAAAAAGCTAATAATAATCCTCAAAATCTGTCCAGCAATGCCTTCACATGAAGATTAAGGAGCAGTTAAAATAGCAGACGAAGATGATAATAATTTTAAATTTCAGAGGGGGCGGACTACAAAAACAGAAGGATTATTTCATAACATCATTGTCTTTAGAAAACTAGGACAAAATATGAAAGTACCAATTAACGCTGTCTTGTGTATGGAAGAAGACAATCATACATCCTCCCCATGCGTGAAATAACAGCAAGTTTGTGATCAATCTTCATTTCCGTCTTCGTCAGCTTAACAATATCCAGCCTGAGCCTGTACCCAAAAAAAAAAAAAAAGAAAAAGCAATGGTCATGAAGCTAAATTTTCCTTCAGCTCACAGATTTACCAAAATTGCTTGCTTTAAAAAAAGATTGCCTACTTAGCATCCACATGTTTTACATATTTGGGAAGAATGGCTTTTTGCATTCATCTTTCATTATTGAAAACGAGTAGTTTGAATCTGAGTTAAGGTTGACATATGTTTTCAACTTATACAACAAGTAAAGTGGGAAAAGACTTTTGGGTGTGAAATATGTAAAGAATGATGTTTGAAGTGCTATCTCTGTAAAATCCCCATCTTCTATTTAAAACAGTCGTGCTTCTCCCTATAATTCGTCCACAAATAAATCTTCCAAATCCCCTAAAATTCTCACAGAATTTTGTTGACCATGCTAAAATTCTTATTTCAGAACATTTTCTTTGTAATGACCAAACTATTCTCCTCAACTGGTGGAATCAAATTCTGCATTCCACGGATACTTCTAAAAGGAATCAATCTTACTAATTCTATGTATTATTGGAATTTAAGCTGTTGGTCTCTTAGAAATCTGGTAACGAACTCAAGATTGATATTTAGTGCCTTCTCTCTTCGGATCCCGTCTTACCAAAAAGTTCTCAAATTTCTAGCAACGAGAGCAAGTACAACAACTTCCAAGCTTATTTAAATGGTCGTATTTAGATCAACTAAGAGTCTGTTAAGGTCTCTTTCACTGCTCATGCCTTTCATTCAAGCATTTATGCCGAGAATGATGCAAATAAACGAATAAAATTATAGACTTTTATTAATGATTTAGATCAAATTTCTTGCAGTTTTGCGGCTACTTCTGAGTTATTTTAATTGCATCAGGGAGGTTGAGGAGAGAGCTGAAGGCACGTGCTCCATTTCTAACAATTGATTTTTAACTTCTGTACTACAATGCTAGTAGCCTTACAGAGCTTCCAAATATTGTTCTATCCTTTCGTTGGTTTAATCATCAACCAAATACATCCAGCTATTGTCTTTTGGATAAGGCTCTGTGTTATAGCCACTGTTTGCGCTGCAAACCTTGTGCTCACTTCAAAGTTCTTCTCTATCTGTCCTTAGAGATCACTCTTAGAAGATCAAAATACGAAGAGATATGGTGCCTCCGAAAAAGATTAAGGAAGAGCAGCGCTTGAACAGTCACATAGTCACCCCATCTTGCTTCTTGGCTCGTTTTGTAGATAAGCACCTGCTTTTCTTCAAGATATAGAGGCGCTCGGAATACCTGTTTCAAGTGGACAGATAAATGCCACGACGCTTTCGAGCAACTCAAGATGTACTTGGTCTCCTGCCCCTCCTTTCGAAACCTATCTAGGGAAAGAGCTATTTCACCTAATGCAATAAGCACTGTCCTTGTAAGGGAGAATTTTAATCCAACGGCCCATTTACTCTGTCAACAAGATTCTCTCCGATACAAAGAGTTGCTACCCGTTGACGCACACGACTATGTTAGCCCTGGTATTCTTAGCATGAAAGAGACCATTTTGTAAAGTTCAAAAGTACTTGGAAGGTTAATCAAATAGTCGGTGAATTGAGAGTTTGACATCCGATAGCTATCCTGGCCAAAAGTCATAAGTACTAATCGACTTTGGGGTCAAATGCACCGCACCTCCTTCTGGAAAACAACCTCTTTCTCCCACTATATCGCCTCAGTGTACTTTGTAGGTTGATGGAGCATCTAAAAAGCTCTAGAGCCAGTGCTAGAATATTACTATCTCCACGAAGCTGAACGTCTTGGAGCAATGACTCCGCTTAAATTTTCCAATGACCAATAATATCGCTAAGTATAAAGCCTTTAAAGTCGGATTGAAGCTCGCCATCGACTGTAGAGAGTGAAACTTGGTCATCCACACTAACTCCAACTAGTCTCATCCCAATTAGAGGGAGAATTCGGCAACCAAAACTCGCTGCTAATACAGTATCTCGATCTGATGAAAACCCTTCTCGCTCTGATCGAAAAGTATCAGATTATCCACATACTTCGGAAGCAGAACACCCAAGTTGATGCCCTCTCCAAGCTCGCGACTTTGATAATGTAGACCTTCTCTAAAGAGATGCATCGAAAAAATATCAGTCTATGACTTGCTTAAATAGATTTTACTGGGTCTTTAAGTACATTTGATCATATTGGGTGTATATCACTGATATTTGCATGTCATTGAAATTTATAATTCAGGTTATTGAATGACATGAAAATAAAATAAGAACGAGATTTATTATTTTCATTGCTTGCATGTGCATGTTTGGCTTTGATGGAATCATTCATTTTCTATAACTATTTATTAAAGAGGAGTAATTCTCACAATCTGATTGTCTGTACCTGTCTTGATTAATGCCAAGCTCTAGGACTGGTTGTGACGAGGTCAACAATCAGAAAGGTAACAATTATTTGTTAATTAAAATATTTTCATTAGTAGCTCTTTCAGTTAAATATTTTTATATTAAATTGTTACTAATAGATTTAGAAACAAAAAAACTTAATTCCACTGTCAAACCCTTTGTTCCCAACCAAGTTAATTTCAAGCCCCACGTCGGTTCATGACATAAGTCCTATGTCTACATCTATTTGACACCGTACTGCGTGAGTCTCCTTCAGGAAACCCTAAATCAATCCTTCCTCGATGAACTATTTCTACTGCTTTTTCACCTCGACATTAAGCACATGGTAATAAGCCTCATGAATGCAATCCCGAAAGATAGTCATAAAACATAAATGAGTTTAAGAAGCCCTCCACAGCTCTCATCTCAACTCCACTAACTTCAGTTTCCTTCTCAGACCTCATCTTCTAGACCTCCTCCTCTAGGGCTAACACCTTTGACCGTAGAGCCTTCACACTCTTATTACTCTAGCTGAGACTGACTCATGCCATCACCAACTTCACTCAAGCACTCTCTAGATCCGATGCTGTAGGAAGAAAAAAGTGGCCATTATGGAAAACTCTGCCTTGCACTCAGTTAGCTAAGATTCCAAGGCTGCAGCTTCCTCAGCTCTGGAATTGTATCAGCTTTTGTACTTGTGTTTGAGAAGCTTGATTTCACAAAGTCGAAGTTCTACGTCATTTATCCAATTGAAAAAATAAGATCACAAATTTGGCCAACTTTGTCGTCAGAAGCTTCATCATTTTATCCAATTGAAAAAATAAGAATAGACAGTTCTACGTCATGCAAATGAAAAATATGCGCGATAACGAAAGATAAATAAAAGAAAGAAGCTCACGAAGTTCTCAACCTTCTAAAACCCAGTGCACGAATGAGCCAACATGTTCTATAGAATGTGAATCTTCAAAGGATTGGGCAAAGAATTACTCACTTTTTTGCTCCTATTGCGCAACTTTTGAGATTAGTATCACGTAATTGCAACTCGAATGAAGCCTCTTTGGGGGTGCCACAGGGGCCGGCTAGGGGCACCTCTTCTCGGGTTTCTTCAACATTATTAAGAACGCTCGGGAAGGAGAGTCCAACCTCGAACAAGGCCTCAAACAGGAATTCTTCGATCACAAATTTGTAGATATAATACACCTTCAGATGCACCTTCTTGAAGTCACGAAATCCGACATTTATAGTATCTCATCCTCAATGATCTATGGGGAAAGGGGTGCCTGTTGAGGTTTCTCAAGTCTACCGTGAAATCCTCAATCATTTTTTGCGAAAGAAAAACCACACAGACCACTGTAATACCAGTTCCTTTATACGAAGATCCAATCCCTTGCTCTTGAAGGATGTGCGACCATATGTATCGCTGAAAAATCCCCCCCCCC
>NW_018165048.1:256874-263487 GCF_001263595.1 Phalaenopsis equestris
CTCCAACTAAACATAAATCTTTAACATCAACTTTAACACGCATTTTCAGAAAAAAAGGTGATCAGCCCAATTATGATTGTTGATGGCTGATAAGTTGTGAAATACTAACTCCGATAGCTTTCAGAATATTAAGCAACTCGGCCACAGGCTGAAGTTAATAGTCGGCTCGCAAAGTCACCCGTTTAAAGAGCAATATATCCAGGGGGGTAAGCTCAATCAGTCCGAGCAAAAATCAGCATCACCATATTATTCAGAAAGTAATATTTGTTCCAAAGTAGTATTAAATTGACCTTTGATAGGGTCAACTTCGCCTTCACAAGATTTTGAATCTTATTCTGGTTTTGAGGGGGGGGGGGGGTTTTTGGGGACCCCAGAACTTGCAATTCGTAAAAACCCCAAGAACTTGCAATGCGAAGAATCCTCCCTGGAATGTGCGGCGGGTAAGCTCCAAACTTTTCCTAAATAAAGAATACCATTCGGAGCACATGGCAGAGAAACTTAAATTTCTTCCTCACCATTTTACCCATTTTCAGGCTCCAAATGACTTGAATTTTCCCTCTATAATGCATAGTGGGGAGAATCCATGTCTCTTGGGAAACTCGAGGTCTTTGTTCACCTTTTGGAGTCCTACTTCACCTGTGGCCTATTGTTGTAGGGGCTTGAATTTTACTGATTTTTGGTTTGATCTTTTAGGCAGATCCCACCATCATAAGCCAACCGTCTTATCTCAGCTTATGGATCCCACTGCTTGATCTAAACCGCTGATCCCACCGCCTTCCCGCTTTGCTTGAACCCAACCACCCAATTTAAGCTCCCACGGATCGTCCCCACTGCCAGATCTGCACATAATCACGCCCAAATCCAGCGTAATCACGCCAATCCTGGGAACTTGCTTCGTTGGGCGAACACGCAAGACCTGTCGGCCCAATCTGTGGGCCCATCAACCTGATCTCCGGCCCTGCCTGAACTGAGCCAATGATCCGCCAGCCCGCAAGGCCGACTCAGCTCTCATAACATTTTCGTAGTCGCTCGTGTTGACATGCTGACTGACACGACAACCAGCTTCGACATGACAACCTGCTCCGACACAATAAAACAGATCGAATGCTCTGACTCGCTCTGGTCGAACTCCAACATGACGACCGCTCCTACCCAGTAACCCAGATCATACCCAATGCCCTACTTAAACCCAACAGCAACCTGATGACCTAGTCGACTCTGACCTAGCTCGCCAACAAAATGACAGCTAAATTGGAAAGGTGGGATTCGAACCGAGGACAACATGGAAGAAGAGCATCCAACCACACATTCACAAACACACGCGCGCGCACACACACATATATAATTGCCTATATTAATAAGCTTTGGAGGACGGGTAATGCTAAACAAAGCTTCTTTTCAGGCATTATTTATTTTCTTTCTTTGGGGCCTACGGTAATGGTTGAGAGGAGGTTTCCTCATCTCCCGGTTTTTGTGAGATGGCGACCACCTCCCAGGGGGTAGGTAAAGTTTAACACTGATGAGAGTTGGAAATCCAGCAGTGCTAGTTGTGGGGGCATTGCTAGGAATTGTGCAGGGAACTGTATTCATTTCTTTTCCTCACCGTCTTACGCTGATACTCCTACTGAGGCGGAGGCTTGGGCCATCTTGATGGCTACCATGATAGCAAATTCTCTCAGTTGGCATTTTCTTATCTTTGAAAGTGATAATCGCATCTTGGTTGACATCCTTGCTAATGGTGCTGAGGCCCCTTAGGATATTCTTTATTATATTAAGAGGATTAAAATTTTAACCTCTCATATGGCTGTTATTTGGAGTTTCATTTATCATGAGAGGAATCAACCCGCAAATTGGCTTGCTATCTTTGGTAGCGCTACTAATAACTGTTGGGTGGGATCTGTCCCCCCCCCCCCCTCTTACAAATGATGTTGTTGGTTGGAGACAAGAAAAATGCTCCTTATGTTCGTCGGGATATTTCCACCTAACATGTTTTTATTAATTTGGCGGTAAATATATATCAATGACAATCATCTTACCAACTTATTAGCTAGCTCCTTCCCTACAACTAGAGGAAGAGGCAAGAACAAATTGGGTCGCTGTCTAGCCACCTGATACTATGTATTTCAGTACTTTTAGGCATTTTCATTAAGTCTCTAATATATTTTTCTATATTTTCTAGTTTTTGGAACTATTTGTGGTTTTTATGTGGGCAGGGTGTCATGCTTGAGCCCTCCCACACATTGTATCTGCATCTTTCTTTCTAGTTAATATATTAGCCTTTTAACATATATATATATATAAATATATATATATTAGAAAAAGCCCAAGGGCAAATATACTAATACAGAAAAGATACAGAAATATTGCATGAGACGGCTTCAAAAGCCTAACTCATACAAAAAAACACATACAAAATCAAATAAAGTAAAGATACTTAAAAGAAAAAAAAAACCAAAAAGCCACAAAAAGCCACAAAAGGGCACAAAAGTGCGAGGGACGTCCTAATTTAGTCCTCCTGCTTCTATTTCTCGGAAGTGAACCGACTAACAAATTAGTAAGATGAGTACCCTTGCCCATAGTACCCAAAGTATCATCCATAAGATTCCTGAGCTCAAGTAGATTTTCATTTTTCTTCTTCCTCCTAGATGTGTAGACCTGTCATTCCTCATCCGATGATTGATTTATTTGATCAGTAGATTCCAAAGGTGGTCGTACAGTTATAGGTCGTTGCACATCATGATCCCCATGAGTCTGAGTAACACTAACATCTTTCTGGACCTGATGAGACGAAACAGTAGAAGTACACAGTAGAAGTCGTTCCGCCTGTATTATCGGTGATAGGTTCTAAGGCTGGAGGCGTCTGAAGAATCTCTCTCCCCCCCACGATAGGAGGTTCCAAAGACGGAGGAGCTACAAGTGGGGACTGAATGGTTGACATATTGCCTGCGGGGAAAGTGACGTCTTCCGGAGTATCCTTCTGATGATCAATAATGTCAAAACTTGGAGTTGATCAGGAGGAGATGGAATCACAGCCCCTAGCAGAGCCGTTTGCTTTTTTTGTCTGAGGTGGGGGTGTAGATGATGACATTGAGAACTAGAGTGTCCAAACATACGACAGTTCGAACAATACGGTGGAAAAAACTCAATATATATATAAAACCAGATATTTATATAAAAAAGAGGGGAATAAAAATTTCGGATCTCAGGCATTTTCAGGTTAGCCTCGCCCAAATATAGTGTGCAATAGAGATGCAATCAATAAATTTCCACCATCTAGCACAAATCCCAAGGCGTGGCATGAATGTTGAGGTAATTTTTTGTGCAAGAAACATTTGAACTTCAATAAAAAAATTATCCAGAACTTTGACTTTATCAAACTTATAGTCAAATTGATTGGTTCGACGAGACAAACTTAATATCAGCAAAATTGGTCCAATCCAAGCCAAATCAAGCCCAGATCGCGCCATTAAGACATTTTAGAAAACTTTCGGATCCTAATTGAAAAGTCAAATGAATTCCAAAGTTGCAGACTTATAGTCGAATCGAGTGTCTCAATAAAACAAATCCAACGAGCCCAAAATATTCACAAAATATCCAGGATTACTCAATTCTGACATCATTAAGGCAGTAAAATATTCACAAAATACCATCCAATCAAATGAACCTCTTTGGGTCATTCGATGGAGCGGTCCAGATTCCTTTTTTATTTACAGGGAGGTCTCCCCCAGAAGGCCCAGACTATAAATATAACCCTACCCCTCTTTTGAGGAGAGCTAGATCTTGACGCACAAGAAGATCAGAGCTTAGAGGAAACCCCATGGTTTACACCAAAGGTTTAAGGAATGTCGCTCTCTTACTAACATCGACCACAATCAACCACTGCTCGCCGACAATTGTTGGCCACCATCGACCGCCACATACTCATTGCGGAGAAATTCGTCACGAAGTCACAACGTGTTGTGGAATCCCAACGTACGTTGCGAAACAATGAAACAACGAACCACCTGGCAGAGCATAACGTAGTCCAGTACACTGCACAAAGACGCACCTAGAAGATAATGTATTAGATTTCAACAACTATTCCCAATTTCGATCACTCTCTAACGTTGTGCAATAAATATTTTACATTGAAGAACTGTGGTCCTTTACCACTTGTGGGATAAGAACATATGCATATAATTACTAATTCATAGTGGATTGTTCTAATTGGGCTAGGCCTCGTAATTTTTTCCCATTATGAGTTTTTCACGTAAAAACTCTTAGTAAATTTACCTATCACTTTTATTATTTGAATGTGCATCAGATTCTCGTACAAAACTAAAACGATAATTCAACACTATACTGCCGCGAGTGCACCAACATGTAAAAATCTAAATGTCTTTTCCTGCTTATGTTTTTTTAATTACTCGAGTGTGTCACTACCAAAGCACAAGCACCATAATTTGTTTTTCTAAGTGACAATCAAAATTGATACAACACATGGATTGGTAAACTCACGAACTAGTCCTCCAAATCATCAAATTTTCAACTTGTCTTAGCAGCTCATCATACTCTAGTGGTCGAATTTGATAAGCTAGTCAGTTAGTGAACACTGATTATAGAATGAGATCTATGATATGGCGAATCTCACATAAGCGTGATAACTTTTAAGGGATAGGCCATTAGTCATAACATCTTAAATCTCATCTAAAAAAGGCTGCACTACCACGAGTGTCGACTTCTCAATCTCACTATCAAGGATGATCAAGGTCAATCCCACTGACACCTTTTATAGCCTACAGAAATATAGCATGAGGCAGTAAACTATCATTTCTATCTAAACACTCATCACCATAAATTCTCAACATGGCAGAAGTACAATACGCTTCTTGTCCTACGAAAAATAAGGTGTTTTTATGCCCATCATAAAGTGTGCTCCTGTCATATTGCAACAATTAGCTCAATAAAATATGACGTGTATCCATATGCACGACTTCAAATCATACATGCTCCTATAAATTATCTCTAATGAAAAATTCTATCGAATATCTCTTATCAATACTCTTGTCAGCACTGATATCATTCCCTTTCTTCAACCAAAGTTAGGAAATAAAGTTGACAGTGCTTTTGGGTAGTGAGATTCAACATGTCTATCATTTGGATAAATATTATATTATCGCAACTACTCCATCTATAATGAAACTGTTCACATTCCCTTTCAAAATTTAATGGGTACACAAAATATTATGTCTAAGCCACTATTGATTGATCTTGAGCTAGTTCTAAAAAAACTCATTGAACCATAAGCATCTAACCATTATCAACAAAGAACAAACACTCCTCTCCATAATATCTACTATCTGCCTCTTCCACTGCACCCTTCGGTAAAAGAAAGCACTCTCATGTTTGAGCAATTTGATACAATATACTCATACCCAAGGCATCTGGAACACTTTCAATTTGGGAATGTCTTATCAGTGCTAGCCCAATCAATTTTCTTCTCTTGTGCTAGCTGGGCTAGCACTCATAAGGGGCAAGTTTTCGCACTTTAGTCAGTGTGTTCTTAATGTCCGATCTCATGGGCAAACATTATTTGACGGGTAGTGTGTTCTTAGCACTCATAAGGGGCAAGTCTTCGCACTTTAGTCAGTGTGTTCTTACTGTCCAATCTCATGGGCAAACATTATTTGACGGGTAGAGTGAACTTGATACTATTATGCTACTTTTTCGCCTTCGAGGCTAAATGGAGCATTCTATAAAATCCAATAAGATTGTAACTACACGACATTGTCAATGAATTGTCTCAATCCTCTATGATACCAGACTATAGTGTTTCCTCTTACTCCTCTACGTTTCACTTCAATATAAGCGGTTCAAACTTAAGGAAGGGTATACTCTTGTATTGAAAAATTGATTCTGCTATAAATGGTGAAGGATGACTTTGGAGTGATGGCAGATTTACTGAGTTTTGATGGCTATATGGGATCCAATGAGTTCATCGAGTGATTCCAGTGAGTAGAGCAAGTCTTCGAGTACAAGGACATTCTACTTGACAGAAATGTAAAGTCTAAAGTGTCTGCGTCAGCATATGGGAAAAAGCAGGATCACAACATGGAACTGATAACAAATGACACCATTTCCTAAAAAGTGTAAAATGAACAAAGTGATGGGAATGTTATAGAAAGAAGGAATAGCATATGATTCAACAAAGAGATGAATGAAAATAGGTAGCAGCTGCTGTTTTGGGAAAGAACAACTAGGAATCTGCGTGATAGCAAAGTCAAATAGGAACAAACAACACATTAACAAGCTACATTTACATTACCGGTAAGAGCAAAGTTATAATACTCAAAAGGAAGAAAAGCATAAATCATAATCAGCAACTGTCTAAATTAGCCAACGAAAAATAAAAATATATTTCCCCAAAGAATTAACCCTAATACTAGCGCTAATTAAGAAAAAGAAGGCCTATGGTCAACCCTACCTTGGGCTCCTGAAAGCATTTAGACCGGCCAACATAAACCAAACCAGGTTGCCAGTTTGATGGCTTACACACCGCCTGGGATGGGTGCGAAGGAAGTAGTTCACATCAGCCCGTCTCAGCTCACACAAATCCACTGCAAGCACATTCCTG
>NW_018165048.1:263507-264512 GCF_001263595.1 Phalaenopsis equestris
CCTGCTCGAACTTCACTAGTGTCATATGTGCACCCTGAATCGCATGCCAGTTATAAGCTTGGCCACGAGCGGACATCAACAACTAACACAATCCTCGGATCAAGCATGTGTCTTTTTTAGTTTTCGAGCATTGTTGTCCGTCTCTCCTCTGCTCGCATCATCTCTTTTCTTCGATCTCGGGAATTTGAAGCCATTCCGCTTAGAAAGGGGTGTTATGTCCTTTTTAAGGAGAGAACTGACAAGTGTTGGTTCAATTGAATCGGCTCTGGTCAATTCAAATTTTTGGGGTTATTACACAGATTGCTACATGAATATGAAGGAAAAAATTTGTATAAAGTTACTTATAACTTGATTCATAGAAATTGTGCCAATGTTTAGTGAAATGATCTTTTCTGGTTTAAATTTTGCTCTGTTAAATACACTTGCTTCACTTGAAGATTGAGATATGAGAATTGAATCACTTGACGCATTAGCTAAAAGGGGTCTACCGATCAATGTCAGTGTGTTTTTTGCACCTACAATCAATAGCCTCACAATCGTTTATTTTTGTAATACCTCTTTGCCTTCACCTGGTTAAAAATATTATTTCGTGACATCTGCTTTCATCAAGGTTTCTCCTACAAGTATTGGTTAATGCAGAAAATTTCCTTGAAACATTTCAAGAAGGATTTTTTCGCATTCACAACATACTATATTTGGTTGGATCGTAAAAGTATCATCTTTTTGTGATTGTGATTCTACTTTGGATATCCTATATGAAAGAATTTATTTATCCATTTGTCTAATGAATAAAATGTGAAAATTCAAAAACAGTTGCTTGTAAACATCTTATCACTTCATTTTTAGTAATTATGGCTTTATTGCTTATGATTTTAGGCTTAGATGTACGGCTTTCTCTATTTTCCCTTTAATCATCCCTAATTTTATATACATAATATTCCCTTTCTCCTTTTTTTTTTTGCATGAACCAAAAAAATTGTGTGTGTATATATATATATATATATA
>NW_018165048.1:264655-268076 GCF_001263595.1 Phalaenopsis equestris
ATATATATATTACTTTTTATTTTCTGAGATTCAACTAGGCATATTTAACCTAATCTATAGTTTGAGTGCTACTTCCAATCATATGTGCTGGCAATCCTCATCTGCTATGGATAAAACATAAGATCACTAATGTTCAAATTAGAGCCTGTTGAAATTCAGAATAGTGTGAAATAAAATGAAATTATTTTATTGATATGAAATGTTGTATAAATAACTTTTATATGAATCCTAGAATAAGAAAGACAATAAAAATAAATAACATGAAAAAGAAAAATATAACATGTAGGGTCGGTTTAGAGTAGTCGCAGCTGTTTGAAGAAGTAGCTATGAAACTGCTAAAAAAGTTGTTCAAAAAGCTGCGATGGTTATTACAATTTTTTTCAGACCACAGCTTTCTAGCAGCCACTACAGATGGTTAAGCCTGTTAGAAAAAAGCAGCTTTCAGCTACAACTTTTTGAGAACGCAGACAAACCACAGTTTTGCTATACAGGAAAAATTGTGATTCAGTGTCGCACTGCTACCACATCGTTATCACACCGCCGCCCTAAACAAACCCCTAATATCTCCAATAATAAATTCATATTAATTATTTGGCGATAAAAAAAATAACATAAAATAGAAAAACCAAAATAGGAAAGGAAATAACTCATAATCCAAGGAAATAAATATATAATAGGAAAGAAAATAACTCTCAATTTAAAGATATAATTTATTCCTCATAAGTTCTCATAAAAATAAACTATTTCCTAATATAACTTCTAACACTCCCCCTTAAGTTGAAAAATGGTTGGAAACCATGTTCAACTTAGATTTGAAAACATCAAATAATGGGCAAAGGAAATCCCGTGAAGTCGAACCATGCTCTAATACCGCCGCCATTGGCTTGCACTCGAGTTATAGATAGCAGATTATGAACCTTCCTGGACATCTCTCCTCCTGGTCCATTGATCTGTCTTTAGTATGGAATCCAACATCTTAGCCAGCCCAAATTCACCTTTCATCAAAGGCATCTGTAGACCTCTAATGCTTCCACAATAGATGCCTTTGAAGGCAGGCATTGCTCTTTCTGCTGCAACCTCTGGACACAACGAAATAAAACTGCTTGGATAAGCCTTTGAAGCTCTTTGATATTAGATTGTCTTCTACAACCTTTCGACATATGAAACAATAGTTTCATTCCAAATCTTGGTTCGATTTGAAAGGCCCTTGAATCCCTGAACAAGCTGAAGTCATAACCTCTCCCGATCCACACTCTTCATTCCCTCCAACTTCCCCATAGCCTCCACCCATTTGATATCAACACCAACAGGTTTCACCCTAACTGCCGAATTAGTCACACTAAAAAGCAAATGCCTGAAGGAATATTTAGGATAGGCCGGTTCTTCCTTATAGGCATCTACGATCGTCAGGACGTCACGGTCAGCGAGGTACAAAGTGAGTAGGGAGGCGGGTACCATCTGCATGGTGATCTGTGCATTGGGTTGCAAGGAAAAAAAAGGGAATTGTAGCTGCCGTTATTGAGGGAAGAAGGAGAAGGACGTCTGTTGTTGCTGCAGAGGTTGAAGTGGTTGGGGTTGTTGGAATAAGAAAGTCGGTGAGGAACCAAACACTTGGGGAAAGTTGGTATGCAAGAAGGAAACCGACAGCAGGAGCAAATCTGCAGAAAGGAGATCGTGAGGTCCAGCTGTTGGAAAACCCCAGAGGAAGGATTAGCGGGCGAATAATTTGCACGGTGAGATTTCCTCTGCAAAGTTTAGATAGTGAGAATCACCCCTGCTGCAGCGTCGGTACACAGGAGGGTTTTCTGGCAGAAAGAGACATTTGAATTTGGCTCTGATAACACATTGAAATTCAGAATAATGCGAGAAAAAAACAAAATTATTTTATTAATATGGAAGGGGGTATAAACAAACCTTACATGAATCCTAGAAAATGAAAGACAATAAAAAGAAATAACATGAAAAGAAAAGATATAACACCTAATATCTCGCATAATCAACTCATATTAATTATTGAGAGATAAAAGAAATAACATAAAATAGAAAAGCCTAAAATAAAAAAAGAAATAAATATAAAATAGGAAAATAGGAAAAGAAATAACTCTAATATAAGGAAATAATTTATTTCTCATAGATTCTCATAGGAATAAATTAGTGATTAATATAACTTCTAACTGAGCTCATATATCTTTAGTATTTAGGGGTATAAATTTGTTTTTTTTTTAATTTTCTTTGGCTTCCATTTTTTGGAGTTTTTTTATATTCTCTTCATAAATTGTAACTTAATTCTATAAATTTTGTTAATTAATAATATTGGTTGGGTGTGGCCCTCCCTTTCCCCCCTTAAATCATTTGAATTTTTTTTAAGTTATTTTAACATTGAATATGCTTTGTCAAATTCTTTGAGGTTTAATTAATTTAGCTTATAATTTTTTTTAAATAGAGATTTCAAAGGTTGCTCACAAATTTATACGAGAATTTACACATCAGCCTAAATATCTGTGTTGATATCTAACATCCAATTTTTCTAGTTACATGCTACCCTAATCTTTTAGTAAAATCAGACTACCACCTAACACTCTCTTGGACTAATTAAATCACTTTCCCCACCATTGTCTATCCAAATGTGGACAACCCGAAAAACACAACTTCAAGATTATGTAAGTTCACTAAAAAGTAATCCTATACAAACCTTGGCCACTCACGAGTTTCTTTTGCATTCTTTTCCACAGCTTTGCAAAGTAGATCAAGGCTATAAAGCATCATTCCAAATATCCATCCAGCTTCTTCCTCCTGACATCAGAAACTATTATACGACATGATTCCAATAGAAAGATCATTCAGAATAATTCATAAGATGGCAAGATTCAAAAAAGTAATGTAAAAAACAAAAAATATCTGAATTGAAAATCTTTGGTGAGTATTTGAATGTTCCAGTGCATCATTAATGTGGATTTAATGTTTATTTTATAGACAGAGAGATGGTAATTGTCCACAAGATGTTTTTTCAATTTGCTAGGGCAAACATAAAGTGGATTGACCATATTCATACAAGGAATTATAAAGTGTGGTAATTTCTGCCATGACATAGCATCCTACTTTATAACAGTCATTAGTTACATTGTATTAAAATGAGTTGGAAAGTTTTTGCAGTTACTTGTATGGGTAGTGATAGTCTGAAATCAAATTCAAACTCGACCGGTCTTACAATATTGGACCAATAAGAAAGGTAGGACCCACAGTCAGTGTCAGATCATACCAAATTCAGACTATATCATTTCTATATCTGTAATAGTTACATATTAAGAGTTGTGCATACTTGATCTCAAAAGCATAAGCTGATGTTTGACAGAGTATCTAATCTATGGTTAAAAAATATCAAGGCATATGTGTTGACCTCATTTTTAGTGAGGTCTGGTCT
>NW_018165048.1:268176-270715 GCF_001263595.1 Phalaenopsis equestris
AACGTAACTCCCCCCCCCTTTTTAAACGCCGACAATATGTAGTCAAAGTTTACAAGCGAAGTCTTCTTGAAGTACCTGAGATAGCCCACATATATTTAAATGTAAATTTTCTTAAACGTATAGTTTCCAATGCATTCATTCGGTTAAGTTGAATCGCCCATTAGTTAACAAATGCATTATTGCTCAACACACATGCATCTTGACAAATTGTTCGCAGCGTGCCGGCTTAAGCTTGTGTAGAGTATCCCAAAGTATTTCCTAATTGATTAAGACATCCAGATTCAGTTTATGTTAAATCCAAAACCTAAGCAATTATTGCTACTAAATCAAAACATCCAACCTGACATTTCTAGCTCGTTGAATCTCACCCACTGAACTGTTAAACATTCTTAGCACCTCAATACTCGTCAAACACTCCCGCAAGCAATCTTGCATCTCCATATAACAATCTTCGAACCCCTGCTTAATCAATCTCTCAACACTTCTGCAACCCAATCTCCAAACCCCAACCCTCTCTCTCTCTCTCTCTCTCTCTAAATATCTATATATAAATCTCTCGGCTTCACTCCACCGGCTTCCTCGTGCCTATGAAGAGGGTTTCACGTTATCTTTTTCGTCTTTCTGTCGTTTCGCAAGCCCCTGCGATTCGTCTGCTTCGACGACGAAGGGTTTCTCGTGTTTCGTCGTTCCATCGTTCAGCCAGCCCCTACGCTTCGTCTCTCCTCACCCGCACTCGACGACGGTTCCTCGATAGCGGTTCGCATCGTCTCTGTACTCGACGACGCCTTCGCCCTGCCCGACGGAAATCGACATCACCTTCGTCGCCCTGCCTGGCAGAAGGTCTGCTCACCTTGCAGCTCGCCTAGCCTCTATTCAGATGGCCTCGATGATGCATTCCTATGTCACTGCAGTTGTTGGCGACTTTCCTATTCCTACTCGTGCTCCTCTTTCAGGTTTAGAGCCTGATTTTAATATTGGCAAGTCATGCAATGTTCCACAATCTTTCCACGACGCTTTTGAAAGTGGTGGTGATCACACTTTCATTAAAAAGCTTAGTAAAAAAAATTGGAAGTCTACTTATATTCTCATTGAGGTTGAAATCAGTACTCTCGCTTCCTCTTGGTGTTTTGCTCTAGTGGGGATATTCCTCTATGGTCACCCAAAACTTAATATCATTCGGAAAAATTTTGATGCTATGAAGCTATTTGGCAATTGAAATATTGGCTTACTTAATGATCGACATATACTGATTCAGTTATCTCTTGATGTTGATTACATTCGGATTTTTTCTCGAAAAGTTATCAAGATGGACAACCGTTTTATGAACTTTGAAATTCTGAAGTGGACTGTCGATTTTGATCCAAAAACGGGGTCCCTATCATTCCTGTTTGGATAAATTTTCTAGGGTTAAAATTACATTTGTTCAACTTGGAAATTCTCTACTCATTAGCAGCTGCTTACGGTAAGCCTCTTAAGGTGGATAGTTCTACGCTTGCTGTCACTAGACCCTCTGTGGCGTGTGTGTTAGTTGAGAGAGATATCACTCAACCGGTTGCGGATGAGATATGGATTGGAACCACTCATAACGGGTATTGCCAAAAGGTTGAAATAGAACCACACCCTCCTTATTGCTCTGATTGTAGTATGTTTGGCAACAGTTCTACTATTTGCTATCACTTGCATCCTCATATAAGGTCGGATATCGCTAAAGATCAGCCACCTATCAAGGTGCAACCTGATCCTCTTTCCAACACCGCAGTTCCTGATGAAGAACACCGTACTATAGGTACAGATTCAAATGTGCTTATACCACTCACTATTATTAAAGAATGTCCACTTACATGCCAAGACACACGAGAGTGCTCCTTCGATCCGATAAAAGATCAGCTGGTACAATAAGTAGTTGCTTCTAATGTTCAACAACCTACACATGTCCGACACACTTTAGATCAATCCACTGATCAGGTGAGTCAATCTTCAGATGAGGAATGACAGGTCTATTCCAGGAGAAAGAAGAAGAATGGAGGACGACTTCAGTTCAGAAACTTATTGGATGATACATTGGTTACTACTGACAATGACACTCATCTTACCAATTTATTAGCTGGCTCCTTCCATAAAATTAGAGGCAGAGGCAAGACAAAATTAGGTTGCTCTTTAGCTACCTGATACTCAGTATTTTGACACACTTTATGCAGGGTGTCATGTTTGAATTCTCCCACACAATCTATCTGTATCCTACTTTCTGTTTAATACATTAGTCATTGGGCTTTTTTAAAAAAAAATTATATATATATATAAACCCAAAGGCTAATATATTAAAGAAGAAAAGGTATAGATAAGTTGTATGAGATGACCTAAAAAAAGGCCCAACTCACACAATACAACAAACACAAAAACCGAAAGAAGCAAAGATACATAGAGATAAAAAGCAAAAAATCCACCAATTTGTTAGTTGGCTCCCATCCGAGAACTAGAGGTAGAGGAAGAATTAAAGTAGGAAGAACAATTACAATTAATATATATATATATATATATA
>NW_018165048.1:270815-272099 GCF_001263595.1 Phalaenopsis equestris
ATATATATAAAAAGCCCAAGGGCTAATATATTAAAAAGAAAGGTACAAATAGGTTTGTATGGGTGGGCCTAAACACCCAACCCACACGGTACAACACAAAAAAAAATGTAAAAGATGGGTATATATAAAAATAAAAAAAACCCAAAAATCACCTGGGAGCTGAAAATGTGTGGGTCATCCCAATCTAGTCTTGCCTCTGGCTCTAGTTCTCGGAAAAGATCCAGCTAAGAGATTGGTAAGGTGCTAACCATTACCCGTAGTAACCAAAGTATCATCCATAAGACTCCTGAGCTCTAGTAAATCTCAATTCTTCTTCTTCCTCCTGAAAGTGTAAACCTGTCATTCCTCCTTTGAACAATCAGCCTGATGGGGTAGAGCTGAAGCAGAAGGAATAGCAACAGTAGTACCCATAATAGATTTTAAAATATGTGGAGCATGAGTTTCCTCTACACCGAATACTTCTTGAAGAGTGGAGCTGCAAGGCTCTCTTGATTATCAGTCTGAACACTATCATTTATAGACAATAGTCCATCAATATTGTTTTCTATGGAGTTTGTAGGTGCCAGCACCGCATCACTCGCATTAACAGTAACAACAGTGTCAGGGGGGTGTCCTCAGGGGCAGCAGATACCTCTTGTCTGGTAGTATCCTCCTCAAGTGGAACTAAAATGTCCACAGCGGTGGGGTTAGACTCATCCTTATTCACTTGAACTTTAGATTTCAAATTAGGATGAAGCTTGTGACATTTAACAAGGATATGACAAGGATATGACCAAACAATATGACCAAACATCTTACAGTGGGTACAATACGGGGGTTTGTGTTCTACGACGATTTGTTGTCAATAACCATTATGGGTTGTGCCCAGCCAAACTTCAGTAACATCAGGTAAATTAATATCCCTTTCCATTAATATCCCTTTCCACAATATCCCTTTCCACAAGTATTCTGGCCACAGAGGGTCTGGTTGAGTTGAAAGTAGGCAACTCTAGTTTCAAAGGATCCCCAAGAATGACCCCAATAGAGTAGAGAATCTGATGGTGAAAAAGATACAGCTTGAAACCAGATAAACTAAACCATACCAGTACAGTGGGAGTTTCATGCTTTGGGTCGAAATTAGGAGACCACTTTAGTAACTTCATTGATTAGCCTTTGATATTAAGATATTTCTTGGAGAAAATTCTGGTGTAGTCTTCAGCCACTATTAGTTAGATCAACACATGTCTCCCATCCATGAGTCTCATTTTTCACTCGCCTACTAGCATAAGATCATCAACACTCTTT
>NW_018165048.1:272109-284218 GCF_001263595.1 Phalaenopsis equestris
TCTTTCCGATAACATCCATAGGAGAGTGTCCCAACTAAAATTTTCCAACAAAAGCAAACTTAAATTTTTCCGTCAGGGTAGAAATTTCTGATTTAGAGAAAAAAATTATTTCTTTTTCATATTTATTACTTCCCTTCTTAAAAAAAGGACAATCATCTGTACCCTCACGAGATTCCTTATAACTTGAGGGAAATATCACTGCAGACTCCACCTGAGAGTTACCCACCACATGAGCAAAGGAGACTTTGTCCGGCTCAACCAACGAAGAAGGAAACGCCATCAGAGGCTATCGGTGTTAAACTGTTGCGAGATTGCTGAAAGGCAGAGGAACTGTCGGGCGTAGAAGTAGAAGCAGCGTCGACAAAGAAGAAAACGAAACAGTTGAGCGCAGATGACGAAGCTGCGAGCGACAGAGGCGTGGAGCGATATCGAGCAAGAGCAGTGTAGCGATATCGAGCAGGAAGGCGACGACGCGAGCAGTGGAGCGATATCGCGATGCGATCTGCGACAGTGAGCTGCGAACGTCGACGCCGACGTAGAAGCAGACGCCAGACGACTGAGCGAGAGTCAATGATGCAAGGTCCTCCTTTTCCAGCGGTAGAATCAATTGCGACCGGAATTGCCATTAGAAGCACTAGAGGAGCTCTCGACCGTAACCTCTACGATGATATATATATATATATAAAACATTATATATATATATATATATATAAAGCCCAAGGGCTAATATATTAAAGAGAAAAGATATACATAGATTGTATGGGTGGGCCTAAAAATAGGCACTCAACTCACACGGTATAACACACAAAAAAGTTAAAATAGGGTACATATAAAAATAAAAAAAGCCCAAACCCACCAGGGCGTTGGAAAAGTGAGGGTCATCCCAATCTAGTTCGGCCTCTTGCTCTAGTTCTCGGAAGGGATCTAACTAATAGATTGGTAAGCTGCACAAACAATGCAGGAGTAAAATACAAAATATTGGCATAAACCGACAGTAAACTCATCAGAAATAAAAGAATATGGTGCACCTGAATCGAATAAAATAATGTTAGGCTAATATTGAATTAGAAGCTTAGCTATAACCACTTCTTCATATTCTTTGGTTTTTGAAGAGTTAATTGCAAAAACTTGAGCATTACTGGTTGCTCAGTTCTGCGCTTTAAAGTTTTATCATTTGCTTAATTTGAAGGCATTCTCAAAAATTGAGATTTGCTAGATTGATTGCCTTCCAAATATTTTTTAATCTATCCTTGTCCTTGAAATGTCAATGGCCTACTATCTTTTTTCTTTTCCTGCGGATAGTTCATCTAAAGATGTTCCGACTTTCCACATTTACATTATTTTCTAAAACCGATCAAACACTGGCCAAAGTGTCTTTTTCCACATTTTTCACAAATTGACTTTTCTGACTAAAACTGATTCTACTTACCTTCTGGTGTAATTTTCTTGCTTTGAAAGTAATCTCCATCATCAAACATCTCTTACTTGCTTGTCTGAGGTTGCCACTACTACTAGGAGAAATTCAACTTATTTTCAATTCTTCTAGCTCTTCCAGTGAGCACTAATAAATCATTTATGTTAAGCGATGCCACTGCCAATCTCAACTAATATATGAGGTCGCGCAGAAATATATGACAATTTTCCTCTTAGGTACTAGCATAGTGAGATGCATATCTCAAAAGATAAGTGAATTTTGCCTCATATTGCATAATTAATACGTACCCAATGTCGGAATAAGGAAATTATTTTGTAAATCTAGCCTTGGTAAAGGTAGAATAAACCAATCCTTGAAGATTTTAATGAATTCATCCTACTAAATCTGTGAAAGAGGTGTTTGCTAAAATTTTTCTCTATGTTACGCCTACCACCACCTCTCTACTTCACCTTCAAGCATGAAAGTGGCTAAGATCATTCTCCAATTTTCCAGAAAAATCATACAATTCAAAATTTTTCTAATCTCCAGTAGTCAATCTTTAACAGTCGTACACCCTTGAATGCAAGTGGCATAAAAGACTGAAAAATTTTTAAATGTTGATCAACTTTTGTCCCAATTTCAAATCTAGGTCATGTACTAGTGGAGGCTCTTTTAATAAGTCATTTTTGTCAACCGCTTAAGATATTAATTGAATGATACAATGTAACTCGGTTGTTTTGAGTTTCTCATTTGCTCTATCCTGATTATCATTTCTGCCCAAAATATTCCAGATTTTACTTCTTGCTCTATACTTGGCCTAAGAGTCTGACCCTTAATACTTTTTGATTCTCCTTCAGACATATTCATTAGTGTTGACAACAATTATTATTTCAAACCAACTTATCATATACTAATATATTGTGCATGTGTGATATTTTAAGTCATTTGGATTACCAGCCCCAGATTCATCAATCTATAGCTCTGCATAAATCAATTCATATTTAATCACATTTTTCTTTTAAATCCAATACGCTTTTGTCATTCTTTTCATCCAATAATGTCTCTAATACCACCTACTGTCACACCCCAACTGGCCTTCATTTAAGGGGTCGACTGCGGTACGACAGGGGCAAACAATTCTGTCAGACTAAATTTTCACCAACATTCGTTCTGAATTGTAGAATCAGGACTAAGATGATGAACTAGTCTAACTAAATTACCGTAAACATACTTGATACATTTTCTTTCATTAATTTTCACATATACTAGAAAGCATGAAAAATTAAATCATCAGAACATATAAATTAAACAAAATCGCTAAATCCAACATAAATAAAATACATACCCAAAAGACAATACACGCTAATAAAACTATAAATACAAAAGCTGTACAAGTCACACTAGCTACTCACTCATCTGCTCCTTACCCCTTCTTGAAAGTCAATAAGAAAAAGTGAGCAACAATGAACTCTACAAAATAATAAAGGTTAAAATAAAATTTTTTACACCAAAAAGATACAATGTGCACGCTCGTAGGCTAATGTACATTACAATACATAAGTCATAACATGTTAAACTCGTATAACACATGTAAAAGAAAAACATATAACGTAGAAAATCATGATTACTGTATAAACCATGTTTGTCATTTCATTCATGTGTAGTCATAAGCGTGTATTTATAAGCATGTTCATAATCATAACAATTTCATCATAGCCATATAATTATAACAACATAGTAATGTCACATGTGCAATGTATAAACCTCAATTATTTTTGACCTTTCATATCATGAGTTGTACCTCTCTCAAATGTCGTATAAACTATTGATAAAAGATGAGCCTTCTCAACATAGCAGTTATCAATAACTCTTTGGTACCAACGGTTCCCTACGTTCTATCACCATTTGATCCCAACAGTTTCCACAGATTTGTCACCGCCAGAATGCTAGAAGTCGAGAATTTCACATCCCTATCATATATACTTGCAAATACTAATGTAGTATACCTATAACATCACTTATGACATTCATAAAGCATAATTCCTCTTAAAAGCATTCATCAAACATTTCATATATTATAGGCATAAATCAAAGTAATTGAATACCTGCAAGAAATGATTTCATAAGTATATTCATTGTTTCATAGCAAAGTAAAATCACGTGTCGTAAGAGAAAGCAATTTACATTCATATATTCATTGCAGGTATTAATCTACAATATGCAAAAAATTCTATATGCATCAGTGTCTACTATAGAATCACATGAAAACTTATGGAGCACTATTCATCTTAACTTAGCATAAGATTATTTCACTAGACTAGATGAAACAACCATAAGATCGTCTCAAGCTCGCCCGCCTCGTGTAAACCTAAAAATCGTAGACATTATAGGAATTCATGAAATTTGAGCTCATATCGTAATTTAACCTAAAACTTCTCATTAGCCAAAACATATCTAAAACAGGCTTCTTGGTATAATTATGTCTTTCCAATACATCCTATTACTTTCCCCTTTTCTTCCTAACATCTCACTCTTCCCTTCCCCTAGCTGATTTCGCGCTAATAGCCCATACAAAAGCTCACAAATCAAGTTTCACTTCCAACAAAAGTTTGATGCTTGCTATGACTATCAGAAACAAATAAATGCAAGAAGAAGAAAATGAATGTTTAAAATAGCGTCAAAGGGATTCATGCTCACCAATTTCTTCCCAAAACTCACTGTAATGAACTGCAGCTCCGAAGTGACCGGTCCCCTCCTTGTCCAGCACTGTAGCAAGTCGTCCCTATTCACCCCAACACTGTAGCAATAGTCTCTGAACACCAACAAGCGAGCCAAATAAAGTGAGTGAGAGGGCATGGAATCACGACACTTAATTTGCCTCCCCTTAATTCTTAGCCATCAGATCTAATCCAGCCATTGCAAGCACTGTTAAGTGCGTGAATCGATAGGCTACGGTATCGGATACTACATTAGGATATAATTGGGATTAATTAAGGTTAAATTTATTTATTAAACATATAACTTCTAAATTTTATATCTCCCAATTCATTCAAAATTAATATATAATATTTTATATAAAATTGATCGTTTTAATGTGTAGAATTTCATAAAACTAATTCGATTATATTTTGAATGGTGCAAAATTTAGGGTACATTATAAAATTTGAAAAATTTTACCTGACATCTGGACATTTTGGGTATTACACGCATAAATTTTGCAATGGGAAATGGGAATACCTTTGATACAACAAAACAATGACTTTACTATGGTGGTAGTAAATCAATCTAAGAAGCTTCAGGAGAAGGTGAAGCCTCACCTATTCAAGAAGAATGATGCGAGAAATGCTAATGCAGGACACTGCGATCTTGCAATTTTATTTATGGGGAACGAACTAGCGAGTAGGATCCCACAATTCCAGTGATCTGTGTTTATGCTGCCTTCTGGGATTGGCATGATTCTACCTCGTTCTTCACCGAAACAAAAGTTTTTTACCTTTTTCGCCGTTCCCGATCCTTGTGGGGCCTAATTTTTTTATGTTCAGAAAATAAAATTAATGTTTTTGCTTGAGGGACTACTTATAACTTTTTTGGTAGAGCGGACTTTTGCTTGTTTTGTGTAATTTGAAGACAATAATCTCTTACTTCTCTTTATGAGTGATGTATCATCTTTCTTTTATGAGTGATTCGTCTGTATCTTGCTTATGAATAGGTTGTGGAACCTCATCGCCGCTCATATCTCACAGTTTCGTTGTTTAACCCATTGTTTTAAGCTAGGACAACTGTCGAATGGTGCTTATCCCCATCCAAATGCCATCAAACTCACATCTTATCATTCCCTCACTATTCCACAACCGCAACCCTGTTAGATCCACTTTCAAAAAATCTTCTAGAAGCCCTGAAATGGTGTCACATGGAGTAAGAAAATGAACACAAGATTGGAATGAATTAATAAATAAAAAAAAGAACACTCATAAACTTAGAAAAATAAGAACAAAATTAAACATAAATGAAGCTTATATTGGTCTTGAAAGCTCACTCGAGCAAAAATAAAAAACTTTTTGCAAACTCTAAAATTCCCAAAACACTTAGAACAGTGAATATACTACACAAGATTTAAAACTGACTAGAATTTCTATTCACAATCCAAGAAATCTTACCTGTACATAATGTTGTAAAAATTAATAGAATTGGAGATAAAATTATAGCCCTAAAGATTATTTTTGATACTAAGATTTTTAATGTTGTAAGTGTTTAAGTAGGTTTACATATAGGTTCATTAAAAAAATTTGGATTGCCCAAAAAGAATTAATACAAATGATATTACTGAAGCGAAAATTTTGTTGATAGAGTAATAGAAGATTTTGGAAATAATCATAGTTGCTATAATTTTGAAGAGATTAATGAAAAAGGTGAAATTATATTATATTTTATTTTAGCTTATGATTTTATTATTGTTAATATTTTATTTAAGAAAATAGGTGAACATATTATTATTTATAAGAATGAATCTAATAAAACACAAATTGATAATTCTCTTATGAGAAAAAGAGATCGTCAAGAAGGTAGAGATTGTAAGGTAATTTTAAGTGAAAGTTTAAGTACTCAACATCAACTATTAGTTCTAAATTTTAAGATGGGGAGTTCAAAGATAAAATTTGCAATGAAAAAATTAAAATAGAATTAGATGAGGACGCCTACAAGACTCAAATAAAATTATCTTTATGAGTAAACTTCAAGATTTCAAGATTAAGGATGTTTATGAAAAAGTTAATTCTATATAAGATAAATTAACAAGCCCTATTAAACAAGTGACAAAAGAAGTAGTTGGAGTATCATAAGAAGATTTTATAAATAAAAATAATTAGTATACTCCATAATGTGCATAAAAATAAAAAATATACGACATTTTGTTATAAAATTTCTTTTTAAATATAAATGTTTAAAGAGCTAGGAAAAATAAAAGGTGGCCAATAGGGAATCTAAGAAAATAACTTGTGATGGAAAGATTTTATTTCTATTGAAATTTATAATAGACTAGATACTAAAGAGCAGGAAATATATAGCTAATATATTAAATGGAAAGTATGATACAGATAGATTGTGTGGGAGAGCCCAAACGTGAGACCCTGCCCACACGATAACCGTCACATCAAATAGTTCCAAAAAAAAGAAACTACAAAAAAATACATGAGAGACCTAAAGAAAAAAAAAACCAAAAAGTGTCAAAATATGGAGTATCAGGTAGCTAGAGAGCGACCCAATTTTATCTTGCCTCTGTATCTAGTTCTAAGGAAGGAGTCAGCTAATAAATTGGCAAGATGAATGTCATTGTCAGTAGTAACCAATGTATCATCCAATAAATTCTCGAGCTCGAGTCGGCCTTCGTTCTTCTTCGTTCTTCTTCTTCCTCTCTTCCTCCTGGAATAGACCTGTTATTCCTCATCTGAAAAGTAGCTCACCTGATCAGTGGAATGGTCTAAAGTATGTCGAACATTTGTAGGTTGTTGAACATTATAAGCAAATACTTGTTGTATCAGCGGATCTTTTATCGGATCGAAGGAGCACTGTCGTGTGTCTTAGCATGTAAGTGAGTCTTCTTCAATAACAGTGCGTGGTATCAACACATTTGAATCTATACTAGTAGTATGGTGTTCTTCATCCGGAACTGCGGTGTTAGAAAGAGGATTGGGTTGTACCTTCTCCGCAGGGATGATAGGTCGCTGATCTTTAGCTATATTCGGCCTTAGATGAGGATGCAAGCGATAACAAATAGTAGAATTGTGACCAAACATACTACAATGGGAGCAAAAAGAAGGGTGTGGTTCTATTTCAACCTCTTGCAAATACCCGTTGTGAGTGGTATCAATCCATACCTCATCCGGAACTGGTTGAGTGATATCTCTCTCAACTAACACACAAACCACATAGGGTCTGGTGACAGCAAGCGGCAAGCGTAGGACTATCAATCAGGACTATCAATCTTGAGAGGTTTATCGTAAGCAGTTGCCAACGAGTAAAAAATTTTCATGTTGAACAGATGAAATTTTAACCCTGGAAATTTTATCCAAACAGGAATGATAGGGATTCCGCTTTTGGATCAAAATCGGCATTCCACTTCAGAATTTTTATAAAATGGTTGTCAAGCTTGATAACTTTTCGAGAAAAAACGTGAGTGTAATCGACATCGTGAGATAACTGAATAAGTATATGTCGACCGTCAAATAAGTCAATATTCCAACTGCTCAATAGCTTCATAGCATCAAACTCTTTCTGAATAATCTCCAGTTTTGGGTAACCATAAAAGAATTTTCCTGCTAGAGCAAAACGCCAAGAGGACACGAGAGTACTTGTTTCAACCTCAGTGAAAATAAAAGCAGACTTTCCATTTTTTTATCAAGTTTTTGAATGAAAGCGTAATCACCACCATCTTCAAGTGCATCGTGGAAAGATTGAGGAATATTGCAGGACTTGCCAATATGAAAACCAGACTTTGAACCTAAAAGAGGAGCACGAGTAGGAATAGAAAAGTCGTCGGCAAGTGCATTGGCATAGAAACGCATCGTCGAGGCTATAATAGATCCCATACCTGTCGGCGTCTCCTGCTGTCCCGAAATCCCGTAGCAGTCGCATCTTCTGTTGAGAGCGTAAAACAGTCGGCGGTGCTGACTAGCGAAGCCGAGACACAGACAGAATCGCTAGGTCGGTGTTGGCTAGCGATGCTATCCTAGGGCACGCCTGAGCGTGTCGTTGACGTCCCAGTAGGCTGCAAATGCGACCGTATCACGAGAGTTCATCACGCAAAGGCCAAACCCTAAGTCATCGAATCGTGGCAGCGGTGTTAGTGTAAGGGAGGAATGATATATATATATATATAAATATATATATATATATATATATTACATCTCACAGAAGCCGAGAAGGGTTCACCTCGTTTCCTCCTTTCATCTTCCTTCTCGACTCAGCTCGACAACTCGACTGCACCGAGTTTTGGTCTCTTCGGTTCCTGACCTGCCCTCTGACCGACTTGGCAGACTTCTAAGCTGTGATGGAGTTTCCTTCTTCTTCAGTTAAACCTGACAAAGCCTCCTTTGCCCACGAGGTGGGTAATCCTCAGGTGGAAACTGTGGTTGTTTTCCCCTCAAGTTATAAGAAATATCGTGATGGTACAGATGATTGCTCATTTATGAAGAATGCAAGCAGGAAAAATGGGAAAACAACACTCTTTTTCTCGGAGTTAGAAATTTAAACCCTGATTGACAAATTCAAGTTTGCTCTTATTGAAAAATTTCAGTGGGAGCACCCACCTATGAAAGTTATCAGGAAAAGTTTTGATGATCTCAAATTAGCAGGAAAGTGAAAAGTGTGACTCATGGATGAGAGACATGTATTGATCCAATAAACCGTGCCTGAAGGCTATACTCCGATTTTCTCCAAAAAATATCTAAGGATTGTTGGTAAATCAATGAAGCTACTCAAGTGGTCTCCTGATTTTGACCCTAAGCATGAATCTCCTACTGCACCGGAATGGTTCAGTCTACCAGGTCTTAAGCTGCACTTTTTTCATCATCAGGTTCTTTACTTTATTTGGGACATTATTGGGGACATACTTGAAGACCCTACGAAGCTAGATCTACCGACTTTCTACCTAACCAGACTCTCTATGACCATAATACTTGTGGAAAGAGATATTACTTTACCTGACGTTACTGAAGTCTGGTTGGACACAACTCATAATGGATCTTGACAAAAAATCGTCATGGAGAATAGACAGCCTTACTATTCTCATTGTAAGATGTTTGGGCATACACTTGATAAATGTCATAAGTTTCATCCTAATTTGAAATCTAAAGATCAAGCCAATAAGGATGGATCTAATCTCACTACTCTATAAAAAATCTGTTCCATCTGGAGAGAAAGCTACCACAAGACAGGTTTTGGATATCGCTAAAGATCAGCCACCTACCATCCCTGCTGAGAAGGTGCAAACTAATCCTTTACCCAACATCGCAGTTCCTGATGAAGAACATCATACTACAGGTACAGATTCAAAAGTGTTTATACCACTCACTGTTATTGAAGAAGACTCACTTGCATGCTAAGACACACGAGAGTGCTTCTTTGATTCAATCAAAGATCAGCTGGGGTTACTTCTAATGTTCAACTTCCTACACATGTCCAACACACTTTAGACCAATCCACTGATCAGGCGAGCCAATCTTTGGATGAAGAATGACAGGTCTATTCCAGGAGGAAGAAGAAGAGACTTGAGGCCGACTCGAGCTTGGAAACTTATTGGATGATACTTTGGTCACTACTGACAATGACACTCATCTTACCAATTTATTATCTCGCTCCTTTCCTAGAACTAAAGGTAGATGCAAAAGAAAATTGGGTCGCTCTCTAGCTACCTGATACTACGTTTTTTTGACATTTTTTATTTTTTTTACTTAGGTATCTTGTATTTTTATGTATTTTCTATTTTTTTGGAACTTTTTGTATGTGATGGTTATCGTGGGGGACGGGTGCCATGCTTGGGCCCTTCCACAGAATCTTTATGTATCATTATTCCCTTTTAATATATTAGCCTTTGAGCTTTCTCATAATATATATATATATATATATGAAACACACATTGTAGGAAGAACATGTTTTTCTTAGAGAAAAAAATTCAATAAAGGTGGGCGAGAAATTTTGATATACTTTTTACTGAAGTTATCGAAAATATGATCGACTTAAGTGATCATACATTTTACAACCGTCAAAAATATGATCGGAGGGTTTACTATTAAAAAAAACTCTTAAAATATAAGTACTTCATACAATCTACTTCGATGATAGATGTGTAGACAAAATCTTAACTTGAGAGGACTATTTTTTAAGAAACTTCCAAAATCTCAAAGTAAATTATTTCAAGATGAAATTCCATATAAATTATAAAAATTAAAAAAATACAAAATTTGAAAATGTTCAATTGAAATAAATCACAAGGTAAAAAACTACATCTACCAACCACAATATTTTGTTGATGACTAAGTTACAATTAACATAAGCTCACAAAAGTCAATTATATCAAGCATAATTTTATGATGACTCTTAAAAATCTCATGCCAGTAAGAATGTCACACCAACAAGTGGTTTTGCTACCAAATGACGCATGCTTATTACTGAGGTACTATTAACCAAGTGATTCACCATAGAATTACATCACTAAATTAAAAGAACAACCAAAGCTTTTAAGCTCTCTAATGACCTACATCCCTTAAAGGGTGAATCCTGTAGTATATTGAATAAAACAAAATGTTATTTGTTAGCTAAAATCAACTTAAATTTATCCTTGAGATAAATATTCTTCAAAAATTTAACTCTACAGTTATACAAGAGAACAAGCTTTTTGGGAGGGCCATGAATGATGATTAGGTTGTGCCCATTGTGAAATGGAGATTATGACTTTGAGTCAAATAAATACTATTTCTATATCTCATAATTAAGTTCACATAGTATAATGTTACCAGATCTTCGTGGGTGAAAATTCAATGCATTAGGTACATCATTCTAAGACGAGGAATGGTCTTCATGGTTAGTTTCCTTCATAATCATGAGTTTAAATTCATGAGTTTAAAGTCATGAATTTGAATCATGAAAAGTAACTGGGGTCAAGAATATGTAAATTTATTCAATACTCTAACATGAATTTAGAAAAGTAATCGAATTTCATAAATTAGGCATACCCTATGAATAAAATGAGAAAAAATCTTGTTTGAATAGATTAATTAAGCCAAAACCTAAAACAACGATAACATGTCCTGAGCCCCCTTACCTATATAGGCTTATAAATTACTCATAAAATAACCCTTTATATCAATTATAGTTTACTTCAAAAGAAATTCGTGAGGAAGAAAAGAAAGCCAAGAAGCATCCACTGGCAACCTCTGAATAGAAGCAAGATTAGCAGAAAATTCTTCTAGGAAAATTCACATAAATTCTTACGTGTATATATATATTATCTAATACATAAACTTTGATATTTATTTCTATAATACGTTTGTACATAATCACATCAAAATCTATGTTTGAGAAGGTATATTTATTTTAGAAAATTTAATATAAATAATATGTTTTATGTGATATTAAAGGTTTGGGTGTTATATAAGTTAATATCTAGAGTAAACAAAAAAATTGTGCAATCCCCAAATTTATAATGGTATGTAACTCAACAGCACAATAATATTCAGCTATTTAGTATTCTATAACAAATTAGGACTTTACCATTCCTTGCTCCATGCTGGTTTGGAATTGCATTATCCATTCTTCAACTTCGACTAAAAGAAGCCGCCTCTTAATTCGAGCAATTTTACCTCGACCTTCTGCTCCTTTGTCCTGATTTTTCATATACAAAGTCAGTTGATTAGACTCACGATAGATAACAGAAGTGTGCAGTGTATAAAGTCGCAAAATCCTCTAATTGTTCTTATTCCAGCCAAACGTGCAGCACCGTAGTATCACCATATTGCAATACTTTTGTAATTATGTTCAGATGTAAAATCTGTACGAATATGCAGCATGTACCAAAATGCATTTTTAAAATGAAAAGCCTAAACATATGCATATTTTCATCCATCCACCCAATTTATATATATATATATATATATATATATATATTTTTTTTTTTTTTTTTTTTTTTTTTTTTTTTTTGGG
>NW_018165048.1:284387-294792 GCF_001263595.1 Phalaenopsis equestris
TCGCCGTTTATAAAAACAAAAAAATACATTTGCAGCACACCCCTAGCGGTTCCTCTCCCCACAGTACAACGCACACTAAAAGAAATCTCCAAAAATACAGGTATACCCAAAATGAAAGAACAAAAACCCAAAAATAAGTAGATCTGTGC
Source organism: Phalaenopsis equestris (assembly GCF_001263595.1). Taxonomy (NCBI): domain Eukaryota; kingdom Viridiplantae; phylum Streptophyta; class Magnoliopsida; order Asparagales; family Orchidaceae; genus Phalaenopsis; species Phalaenopsis equestris. The sequence continues at coordinate 284,537 of NW_018165048.1, forward strand.
TCCTGTATTACTAAACATGTAAAGAGAAAAAAGATGTACAAAAAATGTCTTCAGTCAAGTAATAATTCTCCAAAAGCACTCACACGAGCAAACAAAAGACCTATCTGGAGCGTAGACCAAAGAGATCCAAAAACAATAGCAGCCAGTGGAAGTCGTGAGAACCAGAAACATAGCAGAAAGTAGAAACCAATTTTTGTATATATATATATATATATATATATATAAGAAAGGTAAAAAAACTATAGTCTCTCATTCCATCATTCAGATTACAACATTTCCACTCATTACATGGGGAACGGCTAGAAAAAACCTAATTAAGACTATTACAACATACCAAACACAAAAATAACAATGAAGGAAAGATATATAACATAATAATAAAGGAATAAAAAAAAAGTTGAAATAGGAAACTCCCTCTAATAGAAATTGAACATGTGGGACCGATATTGTCGGCGGTCTAGGCTATATAACAAGGATAGAATTCCACACTCTCCCTCAAGCTAAGTCATAAATATTGTAAAGTCCCAACTAGGTATTCATATCATTGAAGTTTCCTGGAGGTAGGGTAGTGAAAACATCAGCAACTTGAAGATGAGTTAGAAGATAGATTATGTGAGTAATGCCACCATTGACCTTTCTAGAGATAAAATGTCTATCAATCTCAATGTGTTTGGTTCTGTCAAGATGCATAGGGTTCTTTACAGTACTAATGATAGCTTAGTTGTTACAAAACATTTTTATGGGTTGAAGTGGGGCATCTCAACCCATTTAGTAACATTTGGATCCATATTTCTTCACAAATCCCGAAGTGTATGGTATCAGATTCGGTACTACTTCTAAAGACTAATGCTTGCTTTTTGCACCTCCATGTGGTAAGATTTCCCCATACTAGGAAAAGTACCCAGATGTAGATCTTCTGTCAGTAAGTTTCCAACCCAACTAGCATCAGTATAGACTTCTACCTCCATGTTGGCTGACTAATTAAATAATTACCTTTTTTCAGGCATCTTCTTAAGAAATCTCAGAATTTCGTAAACCATCTCAAAATGTTCTTCATCTGTACTAATTCATATATTGACTCACAATGCTTATAGAATAAGCGATATCAGGCCTAGTGTGTAAAAGATATATAAATTTTCTCACCAATCTCTGGTATCTACCTTTTTTCACTGATGTCTTTTCTCCCCTTGAATGTTACCTTTTGTTGAAATTAATAGGAGCTCAGCAGGTTTACGCTTCAACATTCATGGCTCTTTGAGTAGGTTTAGGATGTACTTTTTTGGCATATCACAATTTTCTTATTGAAGCTAGTCATTTCACTGCCCATAAAGTATCACATAGCTCCTAAATCCTTGATTTCAAATTCAGCCGCAAAAATCTCCTTAATCTTCTCAATAACTTTTTCATCATCACTTGGAAGGATCATATCAATTACTTAGACAATAAGTATAACTTATTTATCTTCATATGTATGTCTTATGAACAGTATATGAGCAGCTTGACATTGAACGTATCAATTAGATTTCAGTCTTAACAAACGTATCAAACCAAACCCGCGAAGATTGTTTGATGCCATAAAATGACTTTTTTAGTATACAAACCAGATGTTTATTTGAAATATTTTCTAGCCTTGGTGGGATCTCCATATACCCTTTTTTCCTCAAGGTCTCCATTCAAAAGGGAGTTCATGCAGTTCCCACTCTTTATTTAATGCCAAGGAAAGAAGCATTCTTATAGTGTTTAGCTTGGCCACTGATACAAATGTCACTTGATATTCTATCCCATAAAACTGAGTGAAATATTTGGCAACCAACCTAGCCTTAAACCTATCAATTTTCTCATCTATTTTGTACTTGAAATTGAACACACATTTGCACCCAACACATCTTTTATTTAGAGGAAGTTTTGTAAAGATTTACGTGTCATTTAGATCAAGTGCTTGGATCTCATTTTTTAACTGTTTTTTTTATTATTATTATGGACATTAAAGTGCTTCATGAATAGATTAGGGCATTTACAAATTATCAAGATTAAATATAAAAGCATTATAAGATGATAATAATATTTCTTAGGCAACCTACTTCTGGATAGAATAGTCTGTGCAACTTTTCACATCTTCTCGACGGGATTCTACCTCACATAGAATTTCAGAGATGTGTGGATTTAGGTTTGATTGTAAATAGTTTTGTGGTTCATATTGTCTTTATCTTGGTCAATGGATTTTTTTTCTCCATGTGGTTCTGTGGTTCATATTGTCAATGATTTAGAAAAAGCTTACAATAAGGTTCCAAGAGATATTCTTTGGAGAGTTATTGAGAAGAGGTGTTGATTGATATGACTTACATTCAAGTCATTAAAGATATGTATACAAGAGTTGTTACATGTGTTCAAACAGAATGAGGATTGCCCAAATATTTTCCTGTTGTTATTAGTTTATATCAGGGATCGACTTTAAGCCCAAATCTTTTTGCTTTAGTAGTATTTTTTTGTTAATGCTATCCTTATCATGGATAAGACGAGAGAAAAAGTCCAGGAAAAACTTGAATTATGGAGGTCTACCATGAAGTTTAAAGGCCTTCCTTTGAGTAGAACTAAAACTAAATACATGGAATGTAATTTTAGTAGCAGTAGCTCTAGTGAAAGAAATATAACTATGGGTGATCAATTTATTAAAAGGTGTGAACACTTTAGATATCTCGGGTTTATTGTTCAAAGTGATGGTGAAAGTGATGGGGATGTTATTAGTAGAATTCAAGTTGATTGGTTGAAGTGGAGTAATGCTTCGGGCCTATTGTTTGATAGAAAAGTACTACTTAAACTGAAAGTAAAATTTTATAAGATGGTGGTGATACATGCAATGCTCTATAGCGTTGAATGGTGGCCTTTAAAAGAGAAGCATAAAACTAAGTTAAGTGTTGCTGAGATGAGAATGATTAGGTGGATTAGTGGCTTTACACATTAGAGACAAAATGTGAAATGAATATATCTGTGATAGAGTTGGTGTAGCTCCAGTGACGGACAAAATTAGAGAGAGTTGTCATAGATGGTTTGGTCACATTACAGGTCGATCATCTGATGATCTGATTAGAAGAGTAAATGTTTTAGATTCGACTTATGTTAGAAAAAGGTAGACCTAGGAAGACATGAGAATTTTGTATAAAAAATAATCTTAATTTATTATAATTAAATGAAAATATGATACTAAATAGGACGCAGCGGAGAAAAAAGGATTCATGTAGCCGACCCCACTTGGTGGGATAAAGGTTTTTTTGTTGTTGTAGTGTACACACGAAGTTCCTTGAGCACTAGTTATCAATCTCAGGTAGGACTTGGGAGACAGGATGGTTAGAAGGAAATAGAATAGGTTGTAGTGACTTTAGTTCAGTGTGGGTATCTAAAGTAGTGTTCCAGATTTTGATATTCACCCAAATCTCCCCTTGAATTTTAGATTTGGGGTAAGAGGATTATTTTTCAAAGAATATAACATCTATGGAGTTATAGTATTTTTAGTAATCAAAGAATAGTATTTGTACCTCTTTATGTTAGAAGCATAACCAAAGAAGATATATTTGATAGCTTTAAGGTAAAATTTTGTGCAGTTTAACTAGTGAATGTGAACAAAAGAAGATCAAATATTTTTAGAGGAAGATTGGATGAGAAGACTCTAACATGAGGGTATGTTTCTGTAAAAATATGGAGAGGGGCTTTGAATCTAAGGACCATATAGGGAATTCTATTAATGAGGTAGATGACCGTGAGCACTGCATCTCCCCGAAAAATTTTTAGAACATTGTGGAAAAGCATTATAGACCAAGATACCTCGATGAGATGTTTATTCTTTCTCTCAACTATTTTATTTTGTTTTGGAGTCTCAACAAAGAAACTCACATAGATCAGACCATTTGTTTGCAAGATATGCTCCAAGGATCGAGTTAAAGTATTCATTTGCATTATTAGTTTTGAAAATCTGAATTTTGCATTGTAACTGAGTATGAATCAAGTCATAAAAAGAATTAAAAGATTTATGTACTTTCAGATTTCTCCTTTATGAGAAATATCTAACTAGTTCTAGCGATCATCAAAGAATTAGGTAAAACATTTGACTCTATTGATGATATTCAATATTGATGACCCTCAAATATCACTGTGGATGATAGAGAAATGATTTGAGATTTTGTACTAAGACAGATGATACAAGGGATGAGTATGCTTAGCCAATTAAGAAGTTTCACACAGGTAAAACACTGTTTTTTATTAATAAAGAGTTGAGTGTATGACCTTGCAACAAAATAAAAATTGGGATAACTGATACGATAATGCCATAATAAAATTTGACATTCAATAGACTCGCACATAACATATTTAAAACATGAGAAGAAGATGGTGGAGAAGACACTTGTGTGTTAAGATAATCGCTCTCATTGAGCAAGTATACACTTTGATGCAATTCAACGCTATCAATCACATTTCCTGAATCCACCACCTGAAATTCATAAGTGTTAAGTTGAAATTTAGTAACATAATTTAGGTCATGAGTAAGCTAGTAACTGAAAGTAAATTGCAATCTAATAAGGAAACATATAACATAGAAGTAAGTTGAATATCATTGAAAACTTTCACTTCTCATTTTCTAACAATCCTGAAGTGAGATCCATTGATAAGTCTAACCAATTTGGATGTTGTGATTTCTTGATAGTTGGTGAAAGAATGAATGTCTCCAGTCATGTGAGTAGAAGCACTTGAATCTATTATCTATAGAAGAAATTGTAATGACATGTTTCATGTGACGATCAGTTTCTGTTACCGAGAGGAACAAGAAATGGAAGAAACCAAAGGAAAAAAGGAATATGAATCGAGCAGTCAGAAAGCCGAAGAGAAGGGAGATGAAGTGAGAAGTCAGGAGATTGAAACGAGAGGATCAGAAGCCTACTCAACGAGTTCGGCTATGAAAAGAAGCGACAAAGGCGAGAGTTACTTACCAGGAGATTGGAAAGTGTGAGAGACGAGCACAAGCTAGGGTTTCATTCTATCCAAAGGAGGAAGAGCAGCAGCAGTGACGGTGTTGAGCAGAGAAGAAGGATTCGACGTCGATAACAAGCCACAATCAAAAGAGTTCTATCGATCTTCGAGCAGTCCAGTGCGAAGCAGAAGTGATGAAGGTGGGAGCAGCGAAGGAGCATAAGCCATAGCCTACCAACAAAGAAAAAGAGAGGAAGGAGAACCGTAAAGGAGGGAGGGTCGAGTTCGTGCACTGTCGAGCAGGCGAGGAAGTTCGTGCACTGTCGAGCAGGTCGAGTTCGTGCACAATCCTGAAGGAGATATCCCGTCTGACTTTGAGAGGAAGAGGTAAGGGAGAGTTTCTTTGAGAAAAAAATATGATACAAAAGTTTTAGTGAGTAGGTACAAAAAACACAACTCACAGGGATTACAAACGTATTCCCAAAAAATAAACAAAAAAAACAACTCCTAATCATTGTGAGTGTAGTCGGTGGATATACCGTTTCCTCTTCCCTTGGATCTAGGGACGGAATCAAGCAACATACTGAGATGTAGATTTCCGCGCGACACAATGATATAGTCATCCTGAGATTTGCTGAGATCTAACAATCCTTTCTTCTTCTTCCTAGATTTTTAAACCTACCAATCATCTGCTAGAGGTAGTCCCATGTGAACAATAAAGGGATCTTCGATGGAGGTAAATTGTTGATCTGACTCAGCCTGCAACACACCTTGATCCTGACACTCCTCCATAACTTTAGTACCCTCTTCTCTCGCAATAGGTGGTTCAAAGACACTTCAGCCAGCATCTGCTACGACAAAATTCGTAAACTTTGTAATCTGATGAAGAGCTGCCTCAACAACTGTAGGCAGAAGCTACTGGTCTGGTTGGTGAGTAGCCTTATGAGTCAAATTCTCATTCAACATTTATGGAAGACTAACTGTTGATGTTGTAAGGAGCTGTCGATCTCAAATGTGGGCGAAGCCTGAAGCATTTGATAAGGGTGTGCCCAAACAGTTTACAGTGATTGCAGTAATAGGGTTTTTGTTTTTGCTATAATTGGCTGCCAATACCCATTTTTTGCAATACCAGGCCATATTTCGTCTGCATCAGAGAGGTTGATATTCCTTTCAACAAGAATTCTTCCAACCGAAGACCTGCTTAAATTGAAGGTGAATGTATCCAATTTCATAGGTCTCCCTAGTGCAGCTCTAATAGAGTAGAGGACTTGGTGGTTGAAGTATTGCAATTTTAGGTCAGGTAGTTTAAACCAAATTGGAACTATAGGTGGTTCTTGACTAGGGTTCAGGAGACCACTTAAGCAATTTCATATATTTTTCCTCTATTGTCATAAATTTTTTTGGAAAATATTTTGGCATAATCTTCCACTTTAGATAATTGTATCATCACATGTCTCCTGTCAAAGAGGTCAACCTTCTAAAGTCCCAATAGTTTGAGATCTTCAAAAGCCTTTCAAACAATTTCCATTTTGGGATGTCCCGATTGGAACTTCCCGGTGAGGGTGAATTTAAACTTGTTAACCAGGTTGGAAACTTCAAAGTCAGAGAAGAATATAGCCAATTTGCCACTGTTCCTACCCGTCTTCTTGATAAGGTTGCAGTCCTCCTAGCCTTTGAATGATTCATGATAAACCTGAGAGAAAACTTGATCTGATCCCATAGAGCCAACCATATCAACAAAGAAAGCCTTCCCAAGGTTTAAAACAGTAGTAGTCGGTGGTTGAGAAGGAGCAGTAGCCATGCAAGGTAGTTGAACAGCGACAAGTTACTTGAGTCTGAACTGTGAGTAGTTCATAGGATGGAGCCGCAGAAGTTGGAGCCGCACAAGGCGCAGCTGAAAATTAGCGACGAATAAGCCGAGAGCCGCAAAAGCGAGGCACAGCTGACAGACGCGCGACACTTCGAGCTTGACGGTGCGCGACGGACGGGAGCCGCAGAAGCACGACCGGAGGGCTGACAGACGCGTATGACAATGCGCGACGAAGAAATCGACGCCAAACAACGCAAATGAAGCACGATGAAGAAAAGATACGACGAACAGCAAATCGACGAGGAGATACCAGGTTTCGCCGTGATGGCGAACCCCTAGCATATATATATATATATATAGACGATGGCGGGTGCGGGTAGCTCTGCTAGAGTTTCGCCCGATGGCGAAACCTCGCTATGATTCCTTCGTTTTCATTCTAAATCGACGACGAAGGGGTCCTTCGGTTTCGTCGTCTTCCCTATTGCAGTAAGGATCTCGCACTGATACGACTTCGTCATTTCATCTGCTCCGATTTCGTGACTTTGTCTGTTTCGATTTCATCCGCTAAACTTCACAATTGCTTCAACTTCGTTTGCCTGTTTCTTTCGCCTGTTTCGCCCATGCCTCAACTGTCTGCTTCTCCTCGTGCTCATTGTGCGACTTCTCACATTTCGTTCTTCTTCCTCACGTCGACTGTGCTGCTTGACACAGTTCCTTCTGATTGCCTGGCCTAGCTGTTCTGGAGATGGCCTCGACAATGCATTCTGGTGCCAATGCACTTGCCGACGACTTACTTATTCCTACTCGTGCTCCTCTTTCAAGTTCAGAGCCTGATTTTCATATTGGCAAGTCCTACAATGTTCCTCAATATTTCCACAACGATTTTGAAGATGGTAGTGATCACACTTTCATTAAAAGCTTGACAAAAAAATGGTCACCCAAAATTAGAGATCATTCTCACTGAGGTTGAAAAAAACACTCGCGTCCTCTTGTCGTTTTGCTCTAATGGGGAAATTTCTTTATGGTCACCCAAAACTGGAGATCATTCGAAAAGAGTTTGATGTTATGAAGCTATTGGACAGCTGGAATATTGGTTTATTTGACGGTCGACATATACTTATTCAATTATCTCACGATGTTAATTACGCTCGCACTTTTTCTCGAAAAATTATCAAAATCGATAACCGTTTTATGAAAATTATGAAATGGACTGTCGATTTTGATCTAAAAGCAGAGTCCCTTATCATTCCTGTTTAGATAAAGTTTCTAGGGTTAAAATTACATTTGTTTAACTTGAAAATTTTCTAATCTTTAACAACTGCTTACGGTAAGCCTCTCAAAGTTGATAGTCCTACGCTTGCTGTCACCAGACCCCCTATGGCATGTGTGCTAATTGAGAGAGATATCACTCAACCAGCTCAGGATGAGGTATGGATTAGCACTCACAACGGGAATTGACAAAAAGTTAAAATCGAATCACACCCTCCTTATTGCTCGAATTGCAGTATATTTGGAGACAATTCTACTATTTGTTATCGTTTGCATCCTCATTTAAAAACGTAAGGTCGGATATAACAGAAGATAAACCACCTACTATCCCTGCTGAGAAGGTGCAACCCGATCCAATTTTCAACACCGTAGTTCCAGATGAAGAACACCATACTACAGGTAAAGATCCAATTGTGATTATACCACTCACTATTATTGAAGAAAACCCACTTACATGCCGAGACTCACAAGAGTGCTCCTTCGATCTGATAAAAGATCAGCTCGCACAACAAGCATTTTCTTCTAATGTTCAACAACATACACAAGTTCGACACAATTTAGATCAATTCATTGATCAGGTGAACCAATCTTAGGATGAGGAATGACAGATTTATTCCAGGAGAAAGAAGAAGAATGGAGGCCGACTCGAGCTCGAAAATTTATTGGATGACATTGGTTACTACTGACAATGACACTCATCTTACCAATTTATTAGCTGGCTCCTTCCATAGAACTAGAGGAAGAGGCAAGACAAAATCAGGTCGCTCTCTAGCAACCTGATACTCCGTATTTTGATACTTTTTTGTTTTTTCTTTAGGTCTATCATGTTTTTCTTTGTATTTTCTCTTTTTGAAACAATTTGATATGGTGGTTATCATGTGGGTAGGGTTTTGGGCCCTCCCACACAATCTATTTGTATTCTACTTTCTATTTAATATACTAACCATTATGATACTCAGTATTTTGACACATGGCACCATGCACACACGATAACCACCACATCAAATGGTTCCAAAAAGGGAAAATACAGAAAAATTCATGAGAAATCTAAAGAAAAATAACCAAAAAGTATCAAAATATTGAGTAACTGGTAGCTACAGAGAGACCCGATTTTGTCTTGTCTCTGCCTATAGATTTAGGGAATGAACCAGCTAAGAAATTGGTAAGATGAGTGTCATTGCACGTAGTAACCAATGTATCATCCAATAAATTCCCGAGCACAAGTCGACCTTCATTCTTTTTCCTCCTCCTGGAATAGACTGTCATTCCTCATCCAAAAATTGGCTTCACCTGATCAGTGGATTGATCTAAAGTGTGTCGAACATGTGTAAGTTGTTGAACATTAGAATCAACTTCTTGTTGTACCAGCTGATCTTTTATCGAATCAAAGAAGCACTCTCATGTTTCTTGGCATATAAGTGAACCTTCTTTAATAATAGTGAGTGGTATAAGCACATTTGGATCTGTACCTGTAGTATAGCGTTATTCATCTGGAACTGCGATGTTGGAAAGAGGATCGGGTTGCACATTCTCAATAGGGATGGTAGGTGGCTGATCTTTAGTGAAATTCGTCTTTAGATGGGGATACAAGCGATAGTAAATAGTAGAACTGTGGCCAAACATATTACAATGAGAGCAATAAAGAGGGTGTGATTCTATTTTAACATTTTGTTGTCACCTGTTGTGAGTGGTGTCAATCCATATCTCTATCAACTAACACACCAGCCACAGAGGATCTGGTAACAGCAAGCGCAGGACTATCATTATTGAGCGGGTTACCGTAAACAGTTGCTAAAAAGTTGAAAATTTTTAAGTTGAACAGATGTAGTTTTAACCCCAAAAACTTTATCCAAACAGGAATGATAGGGGCCTCCGCTTTTAAATCAAAATCAACAGTCCACTTGATAATTTTCATAAAACGGTTGTAAATCTTAATAGTTGTTCGAGAAAAAATGTTAGTGTAATCGACATCGTGAGATAACTGGATAAGTATATGTTGACCGTTAAGTCAATATTCCAACTGCCCAATAGCTTCATAGCATCAAACTCTTTCCGAATGATCTCCAGTTTTGGATGAACATAAGAGAATTTCCCCACTAGAGCAAAACACCAAGAGGACGTGAGTACTGGTTTCAACCTCAGTGAGAAGAAGAGCAAAATTCCATTTTTTTTCCAAGCTTTTTAAGAAATGTGTGATCACCATCATCTTTAAGAGCGT
>NW_018165048.1:294802-295334 GCF_001263595.1 Phalaenopsis equestris
GCGTCGTGAAAAGATTGAGGAACATTGCAGGACATGTCAATGTAAAAACCAGGCTCTGAACCCGAAAAAGTAGCACGATTAGAAATAGGAAAGTCGTCGGCAAGTGCATTGGCATAGGAACGCATGTCGAGGCCATCTCCAAAACGGTCAGGCAAGCTGCTGGAAAAAGGCGAGCAGAGAATTTATGTTGGGCAGGGCGACAAAGACTCCTCGAGTACGGAGACCTTTTGTTGGGCAGGGCGACAGAGGCGATGTTGAGTACGGGAACTTTCTGTCGTCAGGGCAAAGGCATCGTTAAGTACAGGGAAAGCGTCGTCAACAACAGGTGTTAAGGGACGAAGCGTGTTAAACCCTACGTTGTCAAAGCAGAAGAAGCACAGGGGCTGGCAGAACGATAAAAGCGACGAAACAGATAGCATGAAACCCTTCTTCATTAGGCACAACGAAGTCGGTGGAGTGAAACCGAGAGATTCAAAGCAAGGAATCACCATCAAGCGAAATCCTAGTAGACCTGCCCGCCGTTATAAACCAC
>NW_018165048.1:295344-316033 GCF_001263595.1 Phalaenopsis equestris
ATATTGAATATATAAATAAACAAGATTGCACAAAGTAAAATAATAATGAAAAGTTAATAGTTTATCTAAAATAATAAATAAATTCAATTTTAAATCATGTTTATGTTAGGCTTCCACTTTAGATGACCTGACGTTGGGGGAAAATTTTATCGAATTAAACGTCATCGAGATGAGTACTCATAATTTTAATCTATGGTAATTTTTTGTTTCTTTTTTATTTTTATGCATGGGTAGAAAGTGATAGTTGCACAAACTTTATTTTGAGTTATATATTTTTTCTTTATTGATCACATTGTTAGTAATGTTTATAGTTACATAATATCATGCATTGTTGTATGTTATATATAGTATAATGAATTGAATGTGACAGTCAAATTAATAACATATTTATATTAACTGCTTGTATATGCATGACTGATTATGATGGAGCCACATCTTAATGGTATTAGTGAGGGAAAATTAAGGTATCAATGCACGTATATAAAAAATGATATTGATATTTGTGTTTTAATTGATAGAATTTTTAGATAGTGCTCCTGTGACGGTTATACAGTATAATGATATTGATATGTTATTGATATTATAATTTATTTTGAATAACATTAAATATTTTTATTGATTTATTAAAAGTTTGACTGTCATGCATATTATTTTCTTTTCTTTTGTATTATTGTGATTTATAAGCATGAATATTCACTTGTTTACCTCACAGTTATTTTAAACTAACTATTCATGTTAATTTAATTGATTAAAAAGTGGGTGATAGAAGAGAAAACAATTATAAAAGACGCAGACAACTAGTAACGAGATAATATTAAATATATTGCTTTAATTAAATTTGATTAGCTGATATTTCATTTGGAAAATATTATTTATAGAGAATGATCATCCACTGCCTGATCGTCAGTTTCCATCCTGGTTAATTCCAAACCGCAGGTTGGGTCGTGACAAAAGTGGTATCAGATACCAAATCTTAAACTTAATTAATTAAATATTGATAAAAGAGTCAATAGGATAATTATAAGAAATTTTAATAATTATAAAAAAAGTTAAAGTTAACTTAAGATATTAATTATTCAACATTTAAGCATAGTAATACACCCAAAATCATAGAAGAAGAGAATCAGATAGAAAGCGAAGAAGTAAAATTTACTATTAACGTGAACATGAATGTCGTTATCGAAAATATGGCGACAATGATTTCGTTGATTCAGGAGTCCAGATCGCAGTCTATCGGAAGTGATATTGTCGTTGTAGATAAGTATTTGAAGATATTTCAAAATCAGTGTCTACCTTTATTTAAAGTAACTAAAACCCTAATTGAAGGGGAGAACTAGTTAATGAGGATAAAAAAGATACTAGATAACAAGGTTTGTCCAGATAAAAGAAGAGTATCGTTGGAAACGTTTGTGCTAGATGGAAAAGTTGAAAGATGGTGGTGTGGGCAGCGTCAGGATAGATTAGAGGACCTACCAAATATGACGATAAGTTGGGAGGAGTTCGTGGACAATTTTATATAGTGGTTCGTACCCCATGTTTGCTCGACAAAACATGTAGGACAAACTCATCAAGTTGAGGCAAAGAGAGAAAATAGTCATGTAGTATTAAGCAGAATTCACTGCACTATCAAGGTATGTGCTACAATTGATCGCCATTGCAAAAAAAAAGTGCTAAAGATTTTTTTCGAGATTAAAAGATTATATCAGACAGTCATTAGTATATTTAAGGATTGATGAATACTCAGTATTAGCAAAACAGGTTAGAAGAGTGGAGATCATAAATCAGCTTACTCAGAAGCGTAAGGAAATGCACAGGAGGAAAACTACAAAGGAACATGCAGATCTCTTAGAAGGATCAAATGAGAAAAAGTCCAAAAATAATTCAGGTAAAGTTAATAGAGGTAAGATTCAAGGTACTGGAATCACTTGTGCCAAATGTGGAAGACAACATAAAGGTTAATATTTGATGGGCTCTAACACTTGCAATTGGTACCGTTAACCTGGTCATACAGCAAGATATTGTCCATCTCTTGGCCAGAAAAGCACTGAAGATCAAAAATCCGGTAGAGCTCATTCATAGAAGTTTGCAGCCGTGTAGAAAAATATAGTCTATAGCTTACGCTCGGACACAATGTCAACCAAGACAACCTGTTCGACCTCAAGTATATTCTCTTCACTCATAGTGAGCTTGAAGAACCTACTGCTGATGATGGTGATGAAGTTTGATTAGTTTGTCGTTTTCTAGCATGTTTCAATGATTCAATAACTATGTGTTCTGAAGCATAATTGAGACATCTTGTATTAAATCTTTATTTTTATAGTAATTACTTTTCATTAATGATCCTTTGTTTCATGGATAGCAAATGTCAATTTGTTAATGAAAAATGACTTAAGGTATGTTTAAAAATTTTGAGAAAGAAATTTTTAAAAGTTGGGAGGATTGTGATGACCCGTTACATGTGATGCATCTTTTCTGTTACCAGAAGGAAGAAGAAACAGAAGAAACGGAAGGAAAAAAGGAAGATGAATCGAGTGGTCAAGAAGCCGAAGAGGGAGATGAAGTGAGAAGTTGATAAATAGAAAAGAGAGGATCAGAAGCATACACGAGGAGTTCATTTATAAAATGACGCGAAAGAGGTGAATGTTACTTACCAGAAGATCGATGACTGCGAGAGACGAGCACAAGCTGAAGTTTCTCTGTAACCGGAGGGGAAGAGTAACAGCAGTAATGGTGTCGAGCAAACAAAGATTTGAAGTCAGCAACGAGCTGCAATTGAAGAATTTTTGTCGAGCTTCGAGCGGTCCAATGCGAAGCAGAAGCGAGGAAGGTGGGAGCGGCGAAGAAGCCCGTGTAGTAGCCTACCAACAAAGGAGAAGAGGAGAGGAAAGAGAATTGCAGAGGGAGGGTCAAGTTCGTGTGCTGTCGAGCAGGCGAGGAAGCTTGAGAGGAAGCTCGCGAGGGAGATCCCATGCGGTTTCAAGAAGAAGAGGTAAGGGAAAATTTCTTTTATTAAAGTTAATAATATACAATATATATATATATATATATATATATATAAACAAAACCGCATAAAGCAAAATAATGGAATGTTACTACATAAATAATAATGAAAGGTTAATAGTTTACTTAAAATAAAAAATAAATTAAGCTTTATAGCATGCTTATGTTATGTTTCCACTTTAGATGAGTCGATGCGGGACAAAATTTTACTAAATTAAGCGTCATCGAGGTGAGTACTCGTACTTCTAATTTATGGTAATATTTTGTTTCTTCTCAATTTTTATGCATTGATAGATAATGCCAATTGCACAAGCTTTATTTTGATTTATATATTAAAAGGATATTGATATTAATATGTCTTAATTGACACAACCTTAAGACGTGCTTCTGTGATGGTTATACAAATACATAATGATATTGACATATTATTGATATTATAATGTTTCTTCGCATAGCATTAAATGTTTTTATTCATTTATTAAAAGCTTGACTGGAATGCATACTGCTTACTTTTCTCTTGTATTACTGTAGCTTATGAATGAGTATTCACTGACATGTTTAGCTCACAGTTGTTTAAAACTAACTTTTCAGGTAAATTTAATTGATTAAAAGATGAGAGATATAAGACAGTGTTTATAGAAGGCGCGAACAACCAATGCGATGGAAGTTTGCTCTGCTAGGGTTTGGCGATTACGGCGTTCCCATGGAGTCTGAGGTGTTTTCGACGGCAGGGTCCTTAGGTGGCTTTTCGAAACTCATCCTTTTAATCTGCGCTGGTGAGATCCCTCCTTTTCTTCTTTTTTTGTGGTTTTCTTTTGCGATCGCGATCCATTGGGGTCTCCCGTGAAATTCGCATGGATCGTTCTTTTGCGGATGCTCCTAAGGGTAATGGTGGTTTGGTTTCGAGTAACTCTGGTCTTTTCCCCCCTTCTTTTCATGAGGCATTGCATATTGGTGGAGATTATAGCTTTATCCGAAAATTGGGTAAAAAATGGGAAACTCACAATGTATGTATCTGAAGATGAATCTTCTATCCTGGCCTCCTCTTGTCATCACGCCTTAGTGGGGAAATTTGTTTTTAAGTTGCATAAACTCGAAGTGGTTAGAAGGGAGTTTGAATCTTTGAAACTTACTGATTTGTGGAAAATTGGTCCCCATGACAGGAGACACACACTTATTCAATTATCAAATGACGAAGATTATACACGTTTATTTTCACGTCGATTTCTTAAAATTGATGATATCTCTATGAAATTTTTGAAATGGAATATGGACTTTGATCCTAAATTGGAACCACGTATTATTCCAGACTAGTTGAAATTTTTTGGTTTGAAACTACATTTATTTATTCACGAGGTCCTTTCTTTCCCTTGCTGCGGCATATGGCAAACCTCTAAAAATGGATGGTCCCACTTTCTTACTTACGAGGCCTTTTGAGGCTCGCGTTCTTGTTGAACGGGGCATCACTTTACCGTTCTCAAATGAAATTTGGATTGGTTCCGCTCATAAGGGCTACTGGCAGAAAGTTGAGATTGAACGACACTCACCTTACTGCACATACTGCCATATGTTTGGACATATCACTGCTAACTGCTATCGTTTATACCAACACTTAAAGCAAGGCGCTGAACGACCTCGTCTTGCTATGGTGCAGGACACTGAACACACTGGGATTGAAGCTATTACAAATCCTAACAATCTAAATTTAGATATGAATACACATTTATTACCTCCTGTTGCTACACGGGTTACTAATGTTACTTTCGTAAACACCACCAGTGATATTGCTATAAATGATGTTGTTCTTCATGTCACTGCTGATACTGTAGCCACCACTTGCGATAGTTTTGCTCCTATATCTGATATTGATGTTATTCCTAGGGCTCAAACTGATGATATTCTTATAAATGATAGCAATGTGCAAAACTTGCAGGTCAACAATTTCATTGCCGATCCTTCCTTGGAAGGCACAATCGGAACTATTTCTTTAAATACTTTGGGTGCGAATGTAAGGCCTGATGATGTCGTTATGGCAACTACTAATATGCTTGAGGAAGAATGGTTGGTTCAAAAGGCTAGTAAAAAGAAGGGCAAAATGAAGAATGAACTCTTGTACATTGATAGTGAAAATATTATTCGTGGTGGAACATACCATTTTGATGACAAACAGTTCGGCACCCCTTCAAGATCTTCTAGAAGGGGGAGCTCGAGACATCATGTTTAATATTTTGGTTTGGAATATTAGGGGAGTGGCGGACCCTAGCTCCCTTAATAGACTCAAACATTTATGTAAGGTTCATAAGCTTTTCATTTTTGTTATTTTGGAGCCTTTGGTTTCTGTGAATCAGGGTAGAATCTTCAAAAAATTTTCAAATTATAATCACTTTTGTAACAAAAATAATAAAATTTGGATTTTTTTGAAGCGTCAGGTCGATTTGACAATTGTTGAGGATGAGGAACAGTTTATGCTTACCAATTTCAAGATGGATAACTTTCAAGGGTGGGACACTTTTGTCAATTCTAGCTATCTTTTACATGATAAAATGCTTCTTTGGGATAACCTTGTGCATATGGGTGAGGCGATTTAAGAGAACTTGTTTGTTGGAGGCGACTTTAATATGATAATGAAACACTCTGAGAAGAGAGGTGGTAGAAGATGTGATTTATCCCTCATTAATCGGTTTTGTGATAAAGTGACTGACACTGGTTTACATGATATGGGTTACTCAAGTTCCCCTTATACTTGGCGTCGTGGACTTCTATCACAAAGATTAGATCTTTTTCTTGCCAACCAAAATTTTTTCACGTATTTCCCCATTTCTAAAGTCCAACACTTGAACTCTGCAGCATCTGATCACAACCCTATTTTACTCACGCTTGCCTTTTTTAAACATTCACCCAGATATAAATTTAAGTTTCTCAATATATGGACTTCTCATGACACTTTCTTGAATCTCATTAAGCATGTTTGGCAGCCTGATAATGTGGGAAATCCTTGGTACATATTATGGCAACTTCACAAAAAGGTTGTTATACATTTGCGTGATTGGAACTACCATATTTTTGGTAATGTTCACTCTAAAGTTCCTGATGCACAGTCTAAGGTTGATTCATTAGAATCTGAAGATTGTTGTACTCCTCAATGGGCTAGTGATGTGGCACAGGCTCAGGCTTCTCTTCTTGAAGCTATTGATTTACAGGAAGACCTTCTTAAACAAAAAGCAAATGACATTTATTTTGCTTGTGGTGATAGAAATACTTCCTTTTTTCATGCTACTATTAAACACAGGCATAACATGAATACTATCCTCAAAATTAAATCTTCTGATGGTGAAATTTTCACCAATCCCGATGATATAGGCAATTGCACGGTCCAACATTTTATCAATTTATTCCAACTTCAGACTTCGGTTTTGCCTGTTGATGTTGAAGTCTTCAATGAGGAAAGGGATTATGTCTCTTCTCTATTGCTTACTAGCATTCCTATTGAAGAAGAAGTCCTTAGTGCACTTAAGAGTATTAAGCCCAAAAAGGCCCCTGGACCTGATGGTTTCACATCAACTTTTTATATTAAATGTTGGGATATCATTAATGAGGTGATGAGTGCCATTCAAAGCTATTTTTTGGGAGATATTTCGGGTAAATACTTTACTTCCTCTCTTATTGTGATTATCCTTAAAGGCAATGATAAAATCAGTTGGGATAGCTTTCGCCCCATCTCTCACTTCTACCCTCTCTAAGGTGATTAGTAAAATTATTGTTGCTCGCTTACAACCTCATCTGTCTAACATCATCTCCCCACATCAATATGCTTTCATTCAAGGAAGGGAAATATCTGATAACATTCTCCTTGCTCAAGAAATTATTGAAGACCTTGATAAGAAATGTAAGGGAGGAAATGTGGTGATTATGCTTGACAATAAAAAAGCTATTTATACAATTAACTGAGATTTTATTTTGAGTATTCTTTGAGCCCGTGGTTTTTCTACGAATTTTTGTTCTATTATCAAAAGATGGCTTGAACAAAATCATTACAGTGTTCTTGTGAATGGGAAATCCTATGGATTTTTCTCCTCTTTTAGGGGTATTAAACAAGGTGACCCTCTCTCTCCTACGATTTTTATCCTTACTTTTGATTACCTCTCTCGTCTTATGAATCAAGTGCAATTGCTTCACCCTCACACCCAATTTACTCATAAATCTAAGCTAATGGTTAGTCACCTTGCTTACGCTGACAATGCTATCCTTTTCTCCTATGCTAGTAAAATTGGTCTTAAAATTTTGATGCGGACTTTAAACATCTTTCAAAATACTTTCGGGCTAACTTTTAATAAGGCTAAATATCAGTTATATTTTAGCAAACACGTTAGCAACACACACACCTCTTGGGTTGCTACTTACACTGTCTGTCAAGTGGCCTCCCTCCCTCTAAATATTTGGGAGTTAATATTTTGCGGGGCAGAATGAGGCAAACTCAGATGGATGACGTAGTCGATAAAATTAAGACTAAGATTAATAACTGGAGAAATACTTTCCTTTCTAATAGTGGCAGACTTACTTTGGTAAAGAGTGTCCTTTACACCATCCCTCTTTATGCACTCCAGGTTTTGCAACTGAAAAAAAGTACTCAAAATTCACTGGAGAGACTTTTTAATAAATTTCTTTGGTCTGGTAGCGCTCAACGAAAAATATGGACCACTTGGGATAAGGTTTGCAAACCCAAAATTGGTGGTGGTTTGGGTTTCAAGAGCCTTAATCACATTACTGAAATTAACATGAGTAAACTTTGGTTCAAATTTCGTATGGACACTTCATTATGGGCCCGTTTTCTTCACCAAAAATATTGTATCCAATCCCACCCCTCTCATGTTGTTTGGAAGATTGGTGATACTAAGATTTGGAAAGCTTTGCTTAAAGTTAGACTTGTTGCTCGAAAATTTATATACTGGGATGTTGGCATTGACAATTTATCTTTCTGGTTTGATCATTGGGGTACGAAGGGCTTCTCTACCTTTTCGCATCTTTTTCAAGATAACACTTTGCTTGTTTCTGATTGTTGGAGGGATAGGGAATGGGATGTTATTAAACTTAGGTCTTCGATTGGAGATAAATCTAATTATGTTAAAAAAATATCCATTGATATATCTAAATTAGGCAATCCTTTATGGAAATTTACCTCAAATGCTTCTACCACTAAACTGTGTATAAAAATCTTCATGTTTTCACTCCTCACCGGTGGACTTCTCTCTCTGGAATGCCTATTTTTCTCCTTCTATATCCTTCTTCCTTTGGAGATATTTCTTACTACTCTTGTCATTTGATGACATACTGAATTAAAGGGTTTGAGCATGGCTTCGAGATGTTGTCTTTGCAAATGTGAAGAGGAATCTGCCTCTCAACTTTTCTTTGATTGTCATTTTGCTCGTGAGGTTTGACACATGGTTGGTTTGTATTTTGGTATTAATTGGACTCCATGATCTAGTGACTGTCGGGAGTGGAGCAATTATCTTAAAGTTTGGAAGTCGGCCCCTTCTTATGGGGGAAAAAATGTACCCTTTTCCGTTTATTATTCTTTAGTTTCTTTGGCCTGCAAGGAACACACATAAATACAAGACACTCCCTCCTACACCTGCAGTTACCACTTCCTACATTATTGCTTATTTTCTTAAAGCGTCTCGCCTCATTACGTAGTTTTAATTCTTGTCCGAGGGGTAGGAGGGTCATTCTGATACGGTGGCAACCCCCCTCAGATGGATGGATTAAACTTAATGTGGATGAGAGCTGGAATTTAGCGGCTGCTAGGACGGGTGGCATTTTTCGTAATTCTTTGGGAAGTTGTCTATGTTACTTTGCCTCACCGGTTTGTGCCTCGACACCTTTAGAGGTTGAATGTTACTCTTTATGAAATGCCTTACATATAGCGGTTATTTTTCATTTTCATGCTTTACATATTGAGACGGACTTTAAAGCACTGTTTAACATTTTCAATCAGGTCACCACCCATACCTGGAATGTACTCTGCTTGCTAAACATGATACAGGATTTCATAAAAAAGCATAATTTGTTTATACAAGTTCACTTTATATTTAAGGAATGTAATTCCACTGCCGATTGGCTGGCTAAGCAAGGTATGCAAAGAATTCTTGTGGGTGTTTTGCCTCCACCTCAATTACAAACTCTTTTAAATGAGGATTTACTTAATGTGCCTTATATCAGAAGATAAATTTTCAATGTTTGTTGTTTAAAATCTTGCTGGTGATCTTACTTCCTATCGTTCTGTTATGGCTTTTTGGGGTTCTTTTTGCTATTTTATGCTTCGATCTAACATGATTATATATGAGTTGAATTTTGGTAACCGTTTTATTCTCTATTTTGTTGCTCGCGAGTTCGGTCCATCAAGTCCGCTATTCACGCCTTCAATTATGCTCTTATTTCGGGTTTTATTCTACACGCAATACTTTTTGGAAGCCAGATGCTTCACTGTCGATCATCTGGAGGACTCTAACATTTTGGATGTACGAGGATGCTGCCTCAAATTTCGAACTCCTATTTTGATCGTGCTTCTTCTGATTTGGAGATGTTTGGCTTGGTTTTACCTCACTTGGACCTTTTACTGTGAAAGATTTGGGGTGGAACTCTGCTTATTTTTCTTCCATCACTGTTATAACGCCTACTTGCACAGGTATACTTGTTTTGCATTCTTTTTGGTGTATACTTGTATTTTCTCAATTTCTTTGCGTGTGTTGTATTGTGGGTGGTGGAGCCCCTAGGGGTACGTTTGAATGTATTTTTGGGTTTTTTAGACTGGGGATCCGCCACCCCTCCCCTTTTTTGTAATTTTCTCTTTATATCAACACGTAGGGAGCCAAGAGTGCTTCTTCCCCTTATTAAAAAATATTTCTTTAATTAAATTTAATTAGTGACTCTTTCATTTGTAAAATATTATTTATAGAGAATGAATATCGAAAATTTAATTCCCACCGTCCGACCGTCTGTTCCCATTTTGGTTAATTTCAAGTCTCGTGTCAAGTCATGACAGAAAACTTACATTGTTAGCAAGATAGGAGGATATGATACAATATGTATACATCAAGATGGTATGATGCTCAGTCGTGCTAGCAAGAAGCATTTTCAACACCTCCATTTGTTCCTTTGTGAAGGGACTACGATCTGCCAATGGAAGAGATAAGAGCATGGCATTTTAGTCTTATTCCTTTCTCCCTTATCCATGTTTCCAATCTACAAATTTTCCATGCATTTTCTAGCATTTGTCCTTTGTGTCACAAAGTTTCTTACAATTGTCACATAAGGGATGATTATCCATTGACTTTAAATCATGAGAGTTGTGTGTGTGTAAGAAGTTGAGCTTTCAGTGCTAAATGAACCCACACCTCCTGCCATCATGAACTTCCTGCTTTCTTCTCTTCGAACTTCAGCAAAGTCTTACCGAGTTGTAGAGAGAGGCATCATCCTCATAATTCTCCCTCTGATCACGTATAAGTTCTTGTTTAGACTCAACAAGAACTTGATAATCCACTTCTTGTCCACTATTGTTTTATACATCATAGCATCTTATAATTACGACCACTTCCAAACATATTTATCATAAATATCTAACTATAATCAAACCTTAATAACGTGTTGAAGTATTGAGTAACACTCAGCACTTCTTGTCGGAGCTCACGTGAATTTCTCTCAATTTGAAACAATTCTGCAATATTTCAGTCCTTAAATAAGTCTCACGAGTTGCTTCTCAAATCTGTCGAGTTGCCAGTTAAAGCAAAAAATTTACTCCAACTTCTACGATCACAGAATTGATCAACAAATGCATAACCATATGATCCTAAATCTTTCATAAATGATGGTTAGGATCAGTGTACTCAGGAACTACGCCCTCTCCCACGAGTTATTCCTCTTTTTCTTTTCTACAAATGTACATAATATACGGATTGGCGCAATTGAAAGAAATTATGACCATTGAGTTTATGGTTTGTGATAAAAGTAGATAGTTCTGGGGCGGTTTAGACAAAATTATTGATCCCTGATTTAGATCTGAAGAATAGAACTAGAAATCTTCATTACGCACCTTGTCATAAACCCTATGCACATTTAGGGTATGATAAGGATGTGGCTTATTACATGAGTGAATGAGGCTATTGTTTGAGAGGAGGTGGTGCCACGAAGAAGCAAAGGGCCTTCCAGCTGAAGAGATTCCAATAGATTTTGACTACTGGACATTTGTCAGGGAGGCTCCGACGACTGTAGGAGCGAGTAAAGGAGGGTCTACAGACTGAAGGAGAGCTAAGGTTTATTTTCTTGGAACGGGAAAGCTTCCTCTAAAGATGCAAATGACATCATCGAGCGATGCACATGATGACACCGAAGACGTCTCAGAATGCAGATGGTGAAGCCGAAGACGTCGATTCGTTCGTTTGACATAGAAGATTCAAGCAGAAGGCAACAACATCGTTCAAAGCCTTACATAAGCCATTTGAAGCCTCGCAGAAGTCGTTCAAAGCAGACAAAGCCTTCAAACGAAACTGAAGATGCAGATGATGTCAAACAAAGCAGACAAAGACGATCCATTCCTAATACAATAAAAAAAGTTGGAGAAACTATGTTCTTTTATTCCCTCATATTCAAATTACAATATTTCCTTTTATTATATGGGGACAGTGAGGCTAATCATAATTAAAACTATTACAACTTATCAAATAGAAAACAAACAATTCAAAAAAAGGCATGCAACATAATAAAAAAAATAAAAAAATAAAGCTGAAATAAGAAACTCCCTCCAATGCCTTCCACAAATTGAACCTGTGGGACACATAAGACCGATGGTCTGGGCCGCCTAAGAGGGATGGAATTCCACAATAAATTCATTTTAAAAGGATAAAGAACTACTCTGCATATTTTATAAGGAAGCTGCAAAATCAATTACAAATTTTAGGAAAAATACTAAAAGAAACAAAATCAAGATACAAGAACCTATGACCATAAGGTTACGAGCCAAGATATGAATTAATATGCACGGGTTAGTTCATATATATAAACATGCACATATGTATATATCGCTGGGTTTTGGAGGTTGAAATTTGAGGTCAGGTTTTATTTTTGGATGGTGGGCAGTGTTGATCTGCTACTATCATACATATATATTAGCATTTTATATTATGGGGGCCAACTTAATTAAACTGATCTCTGAAGCATGAACTGGTTTTATTGAGCATGGTTGGTGTTTTACAGTTTTAATTCCAACTGGATTACCTTCGACTTCATTTGCTATTAGCTGTTGGCGATTTAGGGGGTTTGGATGGATGCAGGTATTTGTTGCCTCTTTTTATATGGTTGGTTGGTGGGTTTTTGTGTCATTGGTGTGCTAACTGCTGCTTGGAAGGTATTTGGAGATGGAATGTTAATTTTAAATTTGAGCTATTTTGCTAAGTTAAGAATTTCATTGACTGATGATATTTCTTTTAAAAAATTAATTCATTTATATGTTTCTTTGTTTATCTTTCGCTGCGAGATTACTATAAGGTGCTTGTAGTTATATAATTTCGGTCTGATGGATACTGGAAGAATACAACGCAGAAAGGACATTCCAGCTCTTCATTTGGTTAAGGAAGCAAGACTACCATATGGTGGTTGTAGTTCGATAATTTTTTGTTTTATGGATACTGGAGAAATACACCGCAGAAAAGAGAATAGTTTTGAGGCACTCCATTTGCTAAAGGAAGCTGTGTTCGTGAATGATATTTACCATTGTTACTGGGTTTACTTCTATGCGATTTTGAAGTCTCTCTTTTTGGGTTACTTGTAACTTTTTTGGAGCTCTTTTTAGGTTATAAGCAAGGTGTTGGAACCCTAAGAGTGAGTATTAATGTACTTATTTTGTATGCTGGTAGAGGGATGCGCTCACCTATAAATCTTGTAACTAACTTTTTGTGTGCAATAAAATTACCTACGGGTTCAAAAAAAAATGTTTAGACTATAGATTTAAATAGGGGAGTTAAGTAGCCAATAATGTGACATAATAGTTTGGAAATTAAATGAGTTAATTCTTTTATTTTTTTGCATTCACCAATTTAATTAACAAACCAAATCACAATTGTATAGCTCAGCTAAGAACCGTATCAAATCTCTGCTTGTACATTTAGCTTCACAGAGGCTGACAACTTCAGAAATAGTTTGCATGGAAGCAACACACGATTATTAATGATCATTTCAGCACCCCTCTCTTATTTGTTGATGGTTCATTTGAGGTGATTCGGGATTTTGTCCCAATCCTCACCCTAAGTTAGCTATATAGCTGGGACAATTAAATAAACGGATACATCCTATCTGAATAGCTCATAAACGAACTCATTTAGTTATCTAAAAATTGGTGCACTTCTCCATTTCAAGAAGAAGATTGATTCGTAGGACGATTAAAAACTAGAGGCTTGAAAGAGCACATTTAAGATTAGCATCTCACCTGCAGCACCCATGTCCTTATTAGGTAGAGCAGAAGAAGTGATATAATGAAAGCTGGGAGTGCAGCAAGAACAGCAAAATTGATCTCATTTGCTTTGAGAATTTGATCCAATTCAAGCATTGCTCTGCGCCGAGCAGAAGCTACATTAAGCAATGATAGAAAACAAATTCTAAATAAGAACAAGCTACCTGAGTATAGGACAGCCAACTCACGTCTCAAGATCCAATTTAAGCTTTTGAATCTGCAAATCAGCAACGGTTATATGCATTTGAGGTAAGCGGACTGTCATAACACTAAAAGAAATCGACCAGCATGAACCTGAATAAGCATCGCTCGGGCAAGCTCTCCCCCGATGAGATTTTGAAGTGGATGCATAACCTCCTTTTCATATCTGTCCACTTAACATCATTTAAAAGCTAAAAATGGAAGAAAAATAAGTAGAATCAAATTTATCAAAAAATGAACATACAAAAAGACAATACGTAAAAATATCTAGAAAACCGATTCAGGCTTGATGCGGACACAATAATGGTGTCTTTTGTTAACTAGATGGCTAATGAATTTAAAAGGATATATTGGACTAAGTAAGCTGAAAAATTGAGCAAGTAATATCCATTTATGATGAGAGCAGGAGGCCTACGATCAAGCATCTACAAAGCCTACAATGCCAAAAACATCATGAGACTAATAACACCTAGTTTGAAATTCAGTAAACCCATTTTTATTTATTTATTTATTATTGAAGAAAAATATAATTTGAAACTTGAGATTGAACTAAACTTGAATCATTAACACCTCCATGTGGGAGCATTCATAGGTAACATTGGGGAGCCTTGTAGTAACATCATAGCAAGAAAATAGACAACTGAGGATTCTCAATAGGCAGGCACATTGTTTCCATGGGGAAGAATACAGATTTATCAGTAGGACCAAACAACCACGTCAGATGCTACTTGAAGGGAGGAATAGGGGGATACTGCCATCGAATAAATTGTCATCTAAGCGAGACGTACTAACTCTATATAAGAATCAAAAGCAGACTTCGAAGCACGAGAAACTCTCAAGGAAACCAAGGCTGAATAAGCAATTCCTAACAAGAAAACACCATTTGATGATTGTAGTTACCAGAGACTTTTGATGTACCTGGACTATGATCAAATAGTCCCCAGCAATAGAACCCCAAGAAGACGATTTTCCCAATTCTAAACCAACATTAAAGCAATTAGCGTAATTATGATCAAAGATTTTGCGAGATTAACCATAAGAAGACAAACCATCAACATAATGAAGTGCCCTTTTCCAACCCCAAAGAACAATGGACGGAAACAACAATTTCAACGATAAAAAAGGCCACAGAGAATAGAAAGCATAGTTGTAATATCAAAAATGGCCAAATAGGTAAATTAAACTCTATTTTAAATTAAATTCCATCTTCTTCATTCCCTGAAAAGCATCTAACTATTTGATAAAATCCTAAATTTTAAGTCGATCAAATTGATACTTAGAAGTGTACATAAATTATTAATATATTTGATTTCATTAAAATAAGTTATTAGGTTTTATACTTATCTTAATCCCCTTATTAACCTAATCAAGAACGGTTTATAGATCCTGTATCAACCCACTTTCACTTGCATGGGATTGATGATTTATATATATATATATATATTTTTTTTTTTTTTTGAAATGGCAAAATTCATTGATAAAAAAGAGATAATATAAAGATTTTGGTGAGTGGGTACAAAGACCCCACTCACAGGAATTACAAACGTATTCCCCAAAAAGAAAATAAAAAGAAACAATTCATAATCATGGTGGGTGTAGTCGGTGGATATACCGTTTTCCCTTCCCCTGGATCTAAGGAGAGAGTCCAGCAACATACTGAGATGTGGGATTCCGCCCGAAACAATGAAACAGTCGTCCTAAGAGTTGAGATCTTACATTCCTTTCTTCTTATTGCTAGATTTGTAAACCTGTCAATCATCTGTCAGAGGTAGTCTCATGTGAACAATAGATGGATCTTGATGGATCTTCGATGGAGGTAAACGATGGAGGTAAACTACTGATCTAACTCAGCCTCTAACACACCTTGATAGTGACGCTCCTCCATAACTTTAGTACCCTCTTCTCTCGCAATAAGTTGATCCAAGACACTTTGACTGGCATCTGCTACAACAAAATTCGTAGAATTTATAATCTGAGGAAGAGCTGCCTCAACAACAGTAGGTGGAAGTTGCTGGTTTGGTTGGTGAGGAGCAACCTTATGAGTCAAATTCTTATTCAACATTTCTGGAAGATTAACAGTGTCTGCTACATTTTTCTCCACATGGATGATTTTGCTAGGACCTACTGATCTCAAATATGGGTGAAGCCTGAAGCAATTGAGAGGAGTGTGCCCAAACAGTCTACAATGATTGCAATAGTAGGGTCTTTATTCTGCTATAAACGACTGTCAATACCCATTGAGGGCAGTACCAAGTCATATTTCGTCCACATCAGGGAGGGTGATATCCCTTTCAAACAAGAATTCTTCAACCGAAGGCCTGGTTAGATTGAAGGAGGGTGCTTCCAATTTTACATGCCTCCCTAGTGCAGTTCCAATAGAGTAGAGGACATGGTGGTTAAAGTAATGCAACTTTAGGCCAGGTAGTTTAAACCAGATTGGAGCTATAGGTGGTTCTTGACTATGGTCAAATTAAAGAGACCACTTTAGCAGTTTCATATAATTTTCGTCCACTGTCACAAACTTTTTGGAAAATATTTTGGCGTAGTTTTCTACTTTGGATAATTGTATCATCGTATGTCTTCCATCAAAGAGGCCAACCTTCCAAAGTCCTAATAGTTTAAGATCTTCAAAATTCTTTCAAACGAATTCTATTTTGGGATGTCCCGATTAGAAATTCCCAATGAGGGTGAATTTGAACTGATTAACCAGGTTGGAAACTTCAAAATCAGAGAAGAATAGAGTCAATTTGCCACTCTTTCTACCCGTCTTCTTGATAAGGTTGCAGTCCTCCTGGCCTTCGAATGATTCACGGTAAACCTGAGAAAAAACCTGATCTGATCCCATATAGCCAACCATATCAAAAAAGGAAGCCTTCCTAAGTTTTGAAACTGAAGTAGTCGGTGGTTGAGAAGGAGTCGTTGCCATAGAAGAGAGTTGAACAGCGACAAGCTACTTGAGTCTGGAGTGCGAGTAATTCGGGCGCGCGTGCAACAAACGAAGCCGCAGAAGTCTTTCACGGTCGACGCAAAATCTTCGAGCATGAATGAGTCGAACGAACGAGCCGAAAGCCGCAGAAGCAAACCCGCAGGAGGCGACAGCCGCGAACGTGCGAAGTTTTCAGCTTCGAAATCAAACGAGACGCAAGACGCGAGCCGCAGTCCACGTCGAAACAGGAAGCTCGACGCGAGCCGACAACGACAGAAGACGACGCCTGAGAAGTCTGATGAGAAACATTTGCTAGGTTTCGCCAGGAGTCAAAATCCTAGCAGAGCCGATAGCGGAAGACAACGCTATCGATTGATGATTTATATATATATAATTGTTGATGACGTTGTATATATATATATATATATATATATATATCGATTATAATATGGCGCTTTCGCTTATGCTCATACTCTACTATGGTTTCGCCATGGCGATCCTTGATTATTACTCCACTGCATCTCTTCGTCGATCAAGCTTTGCTCGTCTTTCGTCGATTTCATCACTTCCGTCTGAATCGTCATTGTCGCCGATGTCGACGTGCGTCATCTGCTTCGTCGCTCGTCTCATATGTTGCTCGTGTGGCTGCGTCGGGCTGAGTCATCAAGCTCGGCATCTCGTCTACTGCTCGTGCGGTCGCGCCTTCCAATCATCGCCTTGCTCGTACGTCGTCTGCTCCGCCTCTCGTGTCGTTTGCTGCTCGTGCGTTGCGTCAGGCTCAGTCATCGAGCTCGGAATCTTTTTGCTGCTCCTGCGGCAACGCCTTCCTTTCGTCGCCTCTCGTCCTCGATCTCGAGCTGAATTCACAAGGGTTGCGGGTTTCCGCTCCTGCTCCATGTTCTAGATTCAGAGTTTGATCTCTGCTTTGCTCTCTTCATTAACGTCGCACCTCCATCTATTGGGGATAGCTTCGGACAGATCGTATGCTACTGCCCTTGACGGTGTCCACGCCTCAGGTACATCTAAATCGTGCTCTTTTCCTCCTTTGTTTGAGTGGGAGGAGGATATCAAGAAACCTGGTAGGAAGAATGGAAAACCTGCTATCTTTTTTATAGAAGCTGAAGATATTTAACTTGTTTGCCCCTGTCGTCTGAGTTTGGTCGGGAAATATTGTATGATCATCCTAAAATGGAGCTGATTCGTAAGAAATTTGAGTTTATGCACCTTGTTGGGGGGTTGAAAATTAGACTGTTAGATGGAAGACACATCTTATACAACTAAATAACGAAGAGGATTACACGCGCTTATTTGTTATAATGATAATTTGGATTGATAACAGAGCAATGAAGATTCTCAAATGGTCTGTAGATTTTGACCCACAGAAGGAATCACCAATCATTCCGGTTTGGATTTGCCTCCCTGCTATAAAATTTTATTATTTTACTCAAAAAATGTTGAACTCTATTGCCTCAGCTTATGGTAAGTCATTAAAAACGGACATTCCCATTTTTAATCTTTCTCGCCCATATGAAACAAAGTACTTGTTAAAAGAGATATCACTTCATCCGCTTCTAAAGAAATTGGTTGGGCATGCAGCATCATGGATATTGCAAAATGCAGTGATTGAGTTTTTTCCTTCGTATTATTCGAACTGTCGTATGTTTGGTCACTCTAATTCTCAATGTCGTCATCTACACCCCCAACTCAGACCAAAAAAGCACAGTGCTCCGCCAAAGGCAGTGAATTCATCTCCTCCTGATCAGCTCCAAGTTATTGACCCTATTGATCATTAAAAGGATATCCCTAAAGACGTCACTATTCTCGCAAGCAATATGACAAACATTCAGTCCCCGGTTGTAGCTTCCCTGTCTTTGGAACCTCCTATAGTGGGGGAGAGGGAGATTCTTCAGACTCCATCAGCCCTAAAACCTATCACCAATATTACAGGTGGCAATACTTCTACTGCTTCACTACCTTCTCATCAAGTCGAGCAATTAATGTTACTCAGGCTCATGGGGATTATAATGTGCAACAGCCTACACTTGTCTAGCCAACTTCGGAATCTACTGATCAGATGAGTCAATCATCGGATGAGGAATGACAGGTTTACCCATCCAGGAGAAAGAAGAAGAATGTAGACCTATTTGAGCTCAGGAATCTGATGGATGATACTTTGATTTTTTCGGGCAATGGTACTCATTTTACCAATTTGTTAGTCGGCTCACTTCCGAGAACTAGAGGCAGAAAGAGGACTAAAGTGGGACGTCCCTAGCACTTTGGACGTCCCTAGCACTTTGTCCCTAGCACTTTTGCGCCCTTTGATGGCTTTTTGGTTTTTTACTTATATGTATCTTTGCATTACTTGGGATTTGTGTGTGTTGTATTGTGTGAGTTGGATTTTCTTTTCGGTCCTCTCATACAACCTTTATGTATATTTTCCGCTTTAATATCTTAACCCTTGAGGTTTTTCAAAAAAAAAAAAAATATATATATATATATATATATATATATATTGTAAACATATTGAACTAAATTGCCTTTAATCCTTTTTATTCCCTTCATATATCATATAGCATATATCCTCCTGCATAACTCTCTGTTCCACATTCCGATATTGCGACAAGAGGCAGAGCGAAAGGCAAAAACGTCAATGTAATAAATGAAAACATAATAATAATAATAATAATAATAATAATAATAAATTGAACGGAAAAAACTTTTCAATTACGACTTAAAAGAGTTGTATAATTCTTTTCTTTTTCTTGAACCCGTCATAGGGTTGGTATAGCTTCAGTGACGGACATAATTAGAGAGAGTCCACTTAGATGGTTTAGTCGTATTAATCGTGGAACATTTGATGATCCGATTAGGAGTGTAGATGTTTCATATTCGACTTATGTTAAGAAAGGGAGCGGTAGACCTAGGAAGACTTGGGCTTATTCTATAAAAAATGATCTTAATTTATTAGAACTAAATGAAAATATGACGCTAAATAGGACACAATGGAGAAAAAAGGATTCATGTAGTTGACCCCACGTTTGACCCCACGTAGTGGGCGTAGTGGGATTAAGGCTTTGTTGTTGTTGTTGTTGTTGTTTTTGAACCATTAAAATCGAGAGAGAGCAAGAGACGAAGCCATGGAAGGAGAAGGAAGAGAAGGAGAAGAAAGAAGAGGAAGAAAAAAATGATAGAATACACCGTGTGCATCCATGGAAGTAGATGCTTGCATTGTGGAAGGAGACGACGTGCGTGAAGTGGAGAACTGCCCCCGATCAACCCTAGTCGAGCGGCTCTCGTGCTAAGCAAGAGCTTGCAGCTTCGAGCGAAGGAGTAGCTTGCGAGTTCGAGCAAATGAGAAGACGAAGCTTTCGTGCTAGAGAAAGGAGAAGCTTCAATCAAAGTCGAGCAACCCATCCGCAGAAGAAAGAAGGGAGGCCGAGCAACTCGTCTGCAAAAGAAAAAAGGGAGGTCGAGCAGCTTCAACGAGTACTCGCGTTCAGAGGAAGAGTAGGATTAAGGGAGATCTCGTGCGTGCAGAACAAGGAAAAACTTTTTGTCTGGACTCCGGAAGTAGCTTAACATGTGGATTCCAATAATATGTTGTCATGTGTGCTACATCGCAGAGGTTATTTCGGGGTTATTTAAGTGGAACCGCGGAGATATGGTGTCTGTTTAATTTTAAAGTTTAATTTATTAAATTTAGAATTAATAATTAAAAAATTAATTTATAATAACAATTAAGGTGGAAGAAAAATTGAACCAAAGATTGGAGATATGGTGTCTGTGATACGAGTAAGATAGTTTAAGGTAAGCATTATGCTTTCAAGTTAAAGTAAAATTTCTTATTTTTAAATAAATTCTTGCTTGCATTTTTATTTTTATCTCAAGACAATGAAATTAAATCTAATTTTTCATATAGTTAATCATAAAGTATGTGCGCTGAAGATAATCGCATAACAGCCTAATTTAAAAGGATATCATATTATTGCATGACAAATAAAACTTATATTCTAGTAAAGATATAAATGTTAGCTATTTATATATATATATATATATATACAATG
>NW_018165048.1:316049-325409 GCF_001263595.1 Phalaenopsis equestris
AAGATATTATATATATATATATATCGCATTATTGCTTGGCCTTTTAAATTTTAGTAAATATGCAAATATCAGTTTATTTCAGGACTTATAAATATAGTAAAATTACATTTATTCATTAGTAGATATAAGAAAAGTCTCATTAGAAAAGAAAGTATGATATGAAAGAATAAAGTAGTGTTTATATGAATATTTGTATATGCATGCAAAGAGGAGTTTGCCCCCCTTATGGTACAAGCACAAGACATCAATATATCTGAGTGCGTCAATGTTATCCTACCATTCCAAACATTTGTGATATTTAGATCGTCAACATCTACGTTGACGGGATAATATCGGTCAAAAGCAAGTTGACAAATTTTCCATTTCAGACAATCGCGTAAAGTAGATCACGAACCGCTGTGTTGATGGGATAATATCAATTAGGGGTGTGTAAGATTATGTTTTGACGGTGCTCCTAAGACATATATAAATTTTAAGAGTGTAAATTAAAAAAATAAAGTTAAAATTAATGCATATAGAAATTTAAGTTCTCTATTAAGTAAATGTCATGAATACATACATTAGAATATTTTAAGATTTTTATAAAAATATGAAAGACCCTCATGAATAATATTTTTTTTTCCTTGAATTATTAAGTTTTGAAATGTGATTGCTCCTGAGTTATCTTAAGATAACTCATTATGTTGTTTTAACATGTTTCATGCCTTAAGCTTCTGAATAAAATGAATATTGAAAGAGATAATGTATATAGAAGGCATTGCAGCAACCTGGAAGGTAATTTTTTATTTTAGCAAATTAATTATTTCTTTAGAAAATTTAAAAAATAAACTGTTAGTGAAAAAATAGAATTAACAAAAAATTTGATTTCACCGTCTGACTTCTATTTCGTCTTAATTAGTTCTGTCACGGTTATTTTTGTCAGAACATGGTTTGATAGCTTGGAATTTAACCAAGTTAGGGATTATGGTTAGATGGTGAAAACATTTAAATAACTATTCACAAATTTATAGAATCTTTCAATGTATAAAAGAGCGATTAAAATCCACAAAATGCAATAAAAGCAAAAAAACAATAAAACCACATAATCCCAAACATCTCAAACCAATACGAAACAGTGTAACATTATCTGAAAAAATAGTACAAAAAAAAACTATCATCATAAATACATAACAACAGTGATCCTCCTCTTGTAAACAAAATCTCTCTTATCAGAATATCAACCTATAAATTCTTTTTTCTTGAAAGAAAATATTAATTGTAACAGTAAATTTGACTTCGTGAGTAATTATAATCTATATATGCATTAAATTATTATGTCAATGTTATGCATTATTGACTAAAGAAAATACACTTCATTTGTTTATAAAACTTCAAACTTTTAAGTTAAATTTATCCCTTCCAATTTCACTTTGAGTATTTATTGTTTAAACCTCTTTGACAATCATAACAGAATTATCGTCAAACCCTAAGATAACCTCAAAAATGTACACAATAATGGTACCCGAAGGTACACCCTTACCATTTCCTTTAAAGTGACGGGCACATCGTATCCCCTGTTAGCACCATCTGGGAGTAATCTTGTATGACTTGAAAACTTTTACATTTCATTTCTTTTAATTTACCTCCTTTTAAGAAAAATATTAAACATTCATTTTTCCCTTTTCTCATTTCCTTTCATTAAACTTTCAATCTCACAAAAAGCATATAAATATAAAATGATTGTTTAAAGCATTACAGAAATTCTTTATTAAATAAATATTAATTTAATACAAATAAAAAAAATTACTCACTTTTACTTTTAAGAGATCTATGAAATATCCATCCATTCACCTCACACCCTTTTTAACTAAAACCTAAATCTATTAAATGTGCATAGAATTATATAGATCTCATTTTACAAGAAATACTTACATATATCTAATGACATATATTTAAATTGACAAATATGAATCAGCATACAATTCCTTAAAAGATCTGGTTTGTTCTTGCACAAGAATTTTCTTTCCTTTTACAACTCTAATTGAATTAACCTCTAATCTTCTATTTTATATCTGATTAAATTAAACCTCTTATTACCATTTATCAAGTAAACTAATATTTCTCATTTAGGTAATCAATATCATAAAATCTTAAATATCCATAAGATTAAACCTCTTATTACCATTTATCAAGTAAACTAATATTTCTCATTTAGGTAATCAATATCATAAAATCTTAAATATCCATAAGATTCAGTTCTCACAATTCCAATACAAGACTTAAATTGCACATGAGTCGTCTTCTCCTTCACATCAAATCCAATCATTTAAAGTATTTTACTTAAATTCACAAACCATAAATGTCACTATTATAATCTATTTAATTAATTAATTTTATATAATTTAAAACTTAAACTAAATCAAATAATTTAATTTAATTTAATTTAATTTAAAATTCACAAATCTTACCTTACATTAGCTCAGTCAGCTACCCTATCTCACCAAATAAATTTATTTAATTTAATTTAAAATTCACAAATATTACCTTACATTAGCTCGGTCGGCTGCCCTACTCACGCACGCCCGAGTTCTCCACCCCACTTCCTCTCGATCTAGACTCGATGCAGAGCAGCACCAGCGTCTTTTCTCTTCTTCTAGCACGTAAGTACCGCAAGGGCGTCAACTTGTCTTTCTCTTCACCTTCGGTCGTGATTCACCAAGCACAGGCTCGCTTTTTCTTCCGGCATCCTCCTTTCTCTGTAAGCAAGGCTTGGACTCGGTGTCGGAGGTTTTCTTCTTCTTCTTCTTCTTCTTCATTGCCTTCAATTTGCGGCTAAACATAGAACCGCAAGCACAAAAGCAGTGTCAGCTCGACAAATCCAGGCAACTCACAGCAAGAGGCGACGTCAACTCCTCCTTTCTTCGTCTAGGAGATGACTTCGTCTTGCGCACAAAATCAATGATTTCCTCTCTTCTTCTTCTCTAAACCGAAGTTGCTCTCTTCTCATACGGTTTCTTCTTCTCTCTCATTCTTTACACTCTCCCTCCCTTCGTTATTGAAATGATCCTCACGACACTTAAGCCTACTCATAACAATGATTAGCCCACATGCCGATTCACTTTATTTATTTATTAATATTGTTTTTTTATTACTCCTATTTTTTTAAATTTTCTATTATTACAAAATCTGGTCAGGTCGTGACAGACAAGCAGAGAGATGATTGCTCTCAACATTGGCATTTGGGAAGGAAAACTGAAGCTTAAAGAGAGAATTTGTAAGTATGTAAGTATGAAAATATCTAAATATAAATATATCGATTGCCTCCATTTTCTGCTGTGAATTCCAATCACAATCTCATAATCTATTGTTCAATTCAAATGCAATCCTAGCAATTGAGGGTAAGATACAGATGTCCCATTGTTAATTCTCATTGAATTACAAATAATAAAAACAAAAGTAAATAAAATATTATAGGTAGCCAAATAAATTTTGAGACCAAACTGGATTAGTAGATATCTCCCCTTCTAATGAAAGAAAAGAGACCTCTAAAGCAATCTTTATAGCAAAATCATTATGAAAATATATTCGAGAAAAAATAACAGAGAATAATCAACCTTGGTTTCAAAATGAATAAGATTGTGTCAAAGATCCAAATAACCAATTCAAGAGAATCACAATAGCATAAGAGCGTCAATAAATTTTCAAATCAGCTACTTCAACAAATGATAAATAAAAATTTTTCCAACAAGAAAAAATTAAAAAGGAATTACGAGTTTAAAATCTGATCATAATGTAGCAAGAAAAAATGTTTACCTTAAAACTAGAAGAAACTACAATACTGATGGAATAAAAGGCCGAAGAAAAATTACGCATCAAAGCATCTAAGAATATTATATGATGGCGATAAAAAAATTTCAACCACTCACATTTGTAGTCTGCATGACTAGAACAACCAACTTCCACCATTCACATTAGTAGCCAGCATGACTTAGACAACCAACGTAGCAGCAAACGGAACCAAGAGATACACCAAAACACCATGTCAACAATATTGATAACTAAATTAAAAGCAAGAGGAAGCCGAGTCACACTACCACACCAGCCACAATCCAGCCAGCTGTCACCCCACACAAGATTATTCGAGCATTCGACCACTTCCATTGCCATTATCTGTTTAAGTCAATCTTACTATAACACCTAATTTTGAGAAATCAACCAAAATTTCAGCAATTGCAAAATATATGCCATTTTTCACATCTCCCAAAATCCACCAAACTAATTTTATAAAATTCTATATTTTGAATCAAGCAAATTGATATAAAATACTATTTGTAACATAATAATATATTATGTTTTAAAAAAATAAAGAACTAAATTAATTATTATTAGATTAATCACCAATTAATTAGATAATCACTCATTGATATCTCCCAGCACTAGCAAATCAAAAGACTCCACTAACCTTTACGTGTAACAGTGCACGAAAAAATGGACGGCTATGACGATTTATTATTATTTTTATATAAACTTTTTTATCTAATTACTTATATACAATAACCTGAATGCATCATATTTCCATGCCATTTCTCATCATTTATCCCGTAACAGCAACTGGGAGCATCAAGAAAAGGAGAAATGTTGCAAGTTGAGGTACTTAGAGAGTTCTACTGAAACCAATTTATATTATTACTAATATCTATATTATATATATATTTATATATATATAAATTTGATGAGTAGTATTTCGAGCCAAAACGAGCATATCGCTCGCTCTCAGAGCCCTTCGAACTGCAGCAATGGCATCAGAGAAAAAGCTTTCCAACCCTATGCGAGAGATCAAAGTGCAGAAGCAGGTGCTGAACATCTCGGTGGGAGAGAGCGGTGATCGTCTCACGAAAGCTGCGAAGGTGCTCAAACAATTAAGTGGACAAATTCCTGTGTTCTCTAAGGCAAGGTGTACTGTTCGATCATTTGGAATCCGTAGCAATGAAAAAATTGCTTGCTAAGTCACTATTAGAGGTGAAAAGGCGATGAAACTCCTCGAGAGCAGTTTGAAGGTTAAGGAGTATGAGCTTTTGACGAGGAACTTCAGTGAAACTGGATGCACATTGATCTTGGAATTAAATATGATCCTTTAACCGACATTTATAGAATGGACTTTTATGTCGTGCTGGAGCAACATGGTTATCGAGTGAGCCGTCGACGACGCTGTAGGTAACGACTCGGCGTTCAGCACCAAGTTACGGAAGAAGATGACATGAAATGGTTTCAAATCAAGTATGAGGTTGTGATTCTCAGCAAGTCAAGCCATCACCAATGCTTGATAAGTTTATATGTTAACATGGTTAAAATTATTTTTCTAAGAAGATATTATTCTCTTTGCCTGTTAAGTTTCCCTTGTTTATTTGTTCTCAGTTTTGCCCAAACTTGGAACGTGTTTTTCTTCGTAAAACTGGAGCGAAGTTAGTTAAATGGGATTTCATCATCAAAGTTCTAAAAGCTAGAGGTTTCAAAACAAGTTTCTGCTCTTTGATTAAAAGATGGCTTGCCAACAATTATTATTTTGTCTTAGTTAATGGAAACTCTTATGATTTTTTCACTGCTTATCGGGGCATCAAACAGGAAGACCCTCTTTCTCCTATTATTTTAATTTTAGCTTTTGATTATTTTTCTAGGATGCTTAACAGTTTCCCATTCTCACATCCCCATGCTCAGTTTTCCAACAAAGCCAAAATGACGGTCTCCCACCTTGCTTATGCTGATAACGTTATTATTTTTACTAATGCTTCTAAAGTTGCCATAAAACAAGTGATGGGGCTTCTACAGGATTTCCAAAACTGCTCTGGTCCAATAGTGACAAATGTCAGATGTTTTTTGGCAAGCAGGTTAAGCAACATATTACTCATTAAGGAGTTATGTTTATAGGCTTTCATCAAGTCTCTCTTCCCCTTAAATATCTTGGGGTGAATTTGATAAGGGGGAGGAAGAAACAAATACATATAGATCATGTGATTGATAAAATCAAACGTAAAGTACATGATTGGAGAAATGTTTACCTTTCCACTGGAGGCAGGATCTTTTTACTTACTAGTGTTCTTCAAAGTATTCCATTATATGTTTTGCAAGTGTTCAATCCCAAGAAAAGTGCTATTTGTACTATGGAGAAGCTCTTTAATAAATTTCTTTGGGTGGGCAATGGTGCAAAGAAAATTTGGAGTACTTGGCATAAAGTTTGTAAGCCTAAAGAGGCTGGTGGCTTCAGTTTTAAAGCACTAAAACATATTGTTGAAGTGAACCTTTGTAAACTTTGGTATAAATTTAGATTGGGTTCCTCTCTTTGGGCCATGTTTCTGAAGCAAAAATATTGTGCTCACACTCATCCTTCCTTGGTCTCGTGGAAGGTTGGAGATTCTCGTATTTGGATAGTTGTGGTAAAAGCTAGACATACAGTAAATGGTTTCATTTTTTGGGACATTGGGGAGAGGAGATTTCCTTCTGGAATGATAATTGGGGTTTTTCACATAATTCTGATTTATCTCACTCTCTTCATTTTAACTCTTTATTGGTCTCAGATTTCTTTGCTAATGATGGTTGGGATTACTCTAAGTTATGTTCTATGGTTGGGGAACATAATGCAAAACATATTATCATTATCCTCATTACTCCTACTCATAGGGATCTCCCCATGTGGAAAAGAAGCAATTCTCTCTCGGTTTGTAAACTCATTTATGGCACTCTACACTCATATCGGGATTGGATATGGAGAAAATAAATTTGGCATAAATATTTATCTCCCTCTATATCCTTTTTTTCTTTGGAGATATCTTAAGTCTTTAATCCCAATTGATGATATCCTTAAGCTTAAGGGATTGAAATTAGCCTCAAGATGTTATATGTGTAAAATGAAGGAGGAGGATATAAAGCACATCTTCTTTGATTGTGTTTTCTTTTTAGATGTTTGGGATATGATTTGCTCTTATTTTGGTTTCTCTTGGATACATAGAGGTTCTTTAACTAGTTATTTGTGGCAATGGAAGGATTATGATGCCTGTCAGGAGAGGTTTCCCCTCCCCTTATTGGTTCTTTGGTTCCTTTGGAACTCCAGAAACAGCTTTAAGTATCACACCTCTCCCCTCTACTTTTATAATTGTTGCCTATGTGATTGTCAATTACAATAAAGTTTTACGAGCTAGTTCTTCTGTGGTTAAAGTTTCTAAGCCCCCTTGGCTTATTACATGGGCTCCCCTGCATGCTAATTATGTGAAATTAAATGTTGATGGTTGTTGGCATCCTGATTATGCTGCGGTTGGGGGCTTATTTAGAAATTCTGAGGGGAGATGTCTTTGTTATTTCGCTTCCCCAGTAATTGCTGAAACTCCATTGGCTGTAGAATGTTGGGGAGTCTATTTGGCTTTAGTGGTGGCTAACATTTTCAATTTTCATAAATTAGAGGTGGAGATGGACTCTAAAATGCTTTATGATATTTTGGTTGGTACCTCTTCTACACTCTGGGATTTTTTTGGTACCTTTAAAAGAATACTAGCTCTTATAGCTGATAAACATCTTGAGGTTAATTGGAAGTTTATACATAGAGAGGGTAATTCCCCTGTCGATTGGCTTGTCAAGCATGCAGGGGAGATCTGTCATGTTGGCATACACCCCACTGCCCCTCTTCGAAGACTCATCATTGGGGATACTTTAAATCTTCTTTATGTTCGGTTTTAAGTTTTTTATGCCTTTTGGCCATCAAATGAAGCTCTATTTGGTTTGGCTGGGCATTACTGTCTTTTTTCTTGCGGTTCTCTTCTATTTTATTTGGCTTGGCTGTTTTTATCACTTGTTACAGGATGATCTCTTTTTTTGGAGTCACGAGCTATGTTGGAGTCCCTGCTCACGGTCTTTTAGGAGATATCTGCTATACCGAGTACAGCTCTTCTACATGATTTTCTTTGTCTCTTTTCAAGATACTTCCAAGATATACAAGTACACAGGATTACTCTTTTTTGATTTTTTTGGTTTTCGGGTATACCTGTATTTTAGATATTCTTTTTTGGGTGAGTTGTACTGCGGGGAGAGGGACCCCTAGGGGTGAGTTAATTGTATTTTTTGTGTTTTCTAGAAGGGGATCCTCTCCCCCTCCCTATCCTTGTACCTTCTTTTTTAAATATTAACGCGTAGGGAGCTACCACTGCTCTTTCCCCCAAATATATATATATATATATATATATATATATTAAAATTTATAAAATATTTATAAAGGGAGGACAACACAGTGGGTTAGGAAAAATCCAGAAAGTAGGATCTTTCCCACGATATACAACACACCCAAAAGCTCCAAAAGATAGTTACATGTATACCCAAAAAAACAAATTAAAGAAAGAAAACTGTAGCAAAATAAGAAGAAAAGTAAGCAAAAGGATAGAAATGTGGTATAACAAAAGTTAAAATAACAATCTGAAAGAGGGCATTACTCGGCAGGAGTAGCAAAACTGCAAAGAGATGAGGATTAATAGAGCAGAAAAAATCCTCCCCCAAAGCCAGAAACCGAAGACCTTTAGGGATGAAAGGAGACCGTAAGCCATATCACAGTGAACATCTGACTTAAGGAAGATTCAAAATCTCCACACCCAAAAAATCACGTTTAGCTAACCAATCCACCGGTGCATTTCCCTCCCTGTATATAAAAATCCATATGGCCTGATGGTCATGAGAAGCTATAAATTGCCAAATCTTATTAAGACAAATAATTAAATTCCAAGGAGGCTCTTGTTTTCTATTGATGAAATCCAGAAAAACAGAAGAATCCGATTCAATAAAAATTGCAGGTCAATTAATAACGACAAAATTTAGAGCCAGAAATACTGCCCAACCCTCTACTTCAATAATAGTTGAAGCCCGGACAGGAGAAGAAAAAGAAAAGAGACACTTGCCCAAATGATTTTTGAAAAATGGCCCCAGCAACGGTCATGCAATTTTTCCAACTTCCATCAACATTAATATTGATCCAGCCCGGGGGAGGGAGCTACCAATATATTAAAGATGGCCTCCAGCCGTAATCAGGCAAAGATCTGGGCAATAATCGTATCTGTTTAGGGGCCTTTGCATGTTAGGCAAGAATGTAAGAAATAGTGGAGAGAGGAAGAAGAAGAGAGCTCATGTTTCACATTGTTTCTAGCACACCAAATAATCCACAAATTTATATAAGGAATGAGATGCACTGTTGTGTCTGATGAACCAAAAGATTGCCAAGCAAGCAAGCAAACTTCCATATTATGCCAAGTAAAATTTTTCAAACTAAAAATCCTTCCCAAACTATGCCATATCTCCCTAGCAAAGGAACAAAAGAGGTATAAATGTGAAGCCTATATATATATATATATA
>NW_018165048.1:325521-345015 GCF_001263595.1 Phalaenopsis equestris
ATATATATATATATATACAGTAGCTCAAAGGGGGAGTCCTTTATCATCTTCTTCTTGCTTGTTGGTAGTTCTCCTTGGCGCTTTCACTTTGGAGGCTTTGTTGATGTTTCTTTACCTTTCCCGAGTTTTGGTTTTTTCAAATTCTAGAGTTACTGTTCCATTGCCGTGTGTGGGTATTACTCACTGCTTTGTCCTGGTGATTTTCTGTCGGTGTTCTTTTGACTGCTGGGGTTTGCTCTCTACTGTTTTCCTCTTATGGCAGCTTTTGCTCCGATTGACTTGGATACCAACATCCAATGGGCCAAGGCCACATTTGTGGATAAAATGGGAAAGGGCTTCGACAACCTGAAAAATGTTGATAGCTTGGTCTTTCCTCAATTTTATCATGATGCAGCTAATGACAGGGGTGATTGCCCTTTCATTAATCAACTTGGGATAGAAGGGTGGTAAACCAGCGGCATTTTTCTCTTAGGTTGAAATCAACAATTTAACTGAAGCTCGTAAGTTCACCCTGATTGGAAAGTTTCAACTTGGGCATTCTAAGATGGAGGTTATCAGGAAAACATTTGAGGATGTGAAGCTCATGGATGCTTGGAAGGTGGAACTAGTTGATGGGAAACATATCATGTTTCAATTGACAAGGAAGGAAGACTATGCTAGATTATTCTCTAAAAGGTTTTTTTATTTGACTGGATGCCTATTAAGTTATTAAAGTGGTCTTCTGACTTAACGCCAGCCAGGAGCCACCCATTGTTCCCATCTAGTTCAAATTGTTGGGATTGAAACTCCATTTCTTCAATCATTAAGTGCTCTACACCATTGGGACTGCACTTGGGAGGCCAATGAAGCTGGACATCCCAACCTTCAATGTGTCCAGACCTTCCATTGCTTGAATTTTAGTAGAAAGAGACATCACTCAACCAAATGTGGAGGAGATTTGGTTGGGCACTGCCCACAATGGGTATTGGGAAAAGATTTTTGTTGAACAAAGACTATATTACTGTAACCATTGCAAAATGTTCGGCCATACTAATGAGAGGTGTTACAGACTCCATCCAAATCTAAAGAAACACCTGACTGAGAAGAATAGGGCGAATACTCATGGTCCTCAGGAAATTCCTATTAATGTTGCCAACTCGGATGTTGATGATTGGGTTGCCACTGAAGTTACTGTGAAGACTGATATAAATCCAAATCTAATAAATCATTTGGCTGAGAAAGAAATGTTGTATACTCATGGTCATTAGGGAAATGCAGATTTTGATGATCAGGTTGCTACTATAGGGGCAGATATAAATACAGGACAAGATATCATGGGCCCCTCTCCTGCTCAACCAAAATCCAACAATATTTCTCTAGTTGAAGAGATTATGGCAGAAATGATTAACCTTCCTACTATTGGTGGTGATGGTGATGGTATGGAACCCCAACCTACTATTTTACCACCTATGAACCCTGTGGCACCTCCTTCTGAGTTAATTAATGATATGCAACAAGACTTAGTGGTTGATTGGCAGATACAAGAGGGAAAAAAAAAGAAGAAAAACTTCTTGGAGCTAAAAAGCCAACAGGAGGGCACTTACATCATTGAAGCAGGTAGTTCATACTCATCCAGAAGGGATTCCCTCACCAGGCTGACAAGGGGTAGATCTAAACCTTTGCATCATGATTAATCTACTTTGTTGGAAGATCAGGGGGACTACCCATCCCCCTTTCTATTAAGAGGCTTCAACATCTTAACAAAAAATACAAGTTATGGTGTATTGCAGTCTTGGAAACCGTGGTTCACAAACACCCTCAAAGAATTTAAAAAAAATTCTATGGGTTTTCCCACTTTGCTAGCAACAATAATAAAATCTGGCTCCTGTTTAGACATGAGATTACTTGGTCTATTCTCATCAATCATCCACAATTTGTTCACTTCTCCTTTGATATGACTGGTAATTTTGGATTTGCCACTATTGTATACGATGGGTGTACTAAAAGTGCTAGAATTGATCTTTGGAATGCATTAACATCTATCAGCAACTCCATGACTTCTTGTTGGTTGGTTGGTGGGGATTTTAATTGCATTGCATCCTCTTCTGAAAAGTTTGGTAGCAGAGCTCCTAATCTTAACAAATTGAAAGAATTTAATGATAATATTTAGTTTGCTTGTCTATTTGATCTGGGCTTTCAGGGTTCTAAATCCACATGGAGAAGTGGTCGGATTTGGGAGAAACTTGACCGGTTCCTAGTCAATGATCTATGGTTCCAACATTACTTGCATACCTTTGTAACTCATCTCAGTTTTGCTGGTTCTGATCATAGGCCCCTCCCTTTATCTATTGTTGCCGCACCTTCACATGGGAAACATCTTTCAGATACCAAAATGTGTGGTCAGACCGTCCCACATTTCTCACTATCATTACTGACAGTTAGCAGGGTATTGACCATCCAAATCCACTTGTGAAACTCTGGCATCTGCAGAAGAAGGTTGGTAAAGCTCTTCATGATTGGAACTGGTCCACTTTTTAGGAAGTTCTCAGAAATGTAGCTCAAGCAGAAAAGGAGTTGGCGGACTTGGAAAGTAGTGCACTTCTTGGCCAGGTCGATGAAGCCTCTTTATTAGAAGCTAATGAAAAGCTACTCACTGTTACTGCTTGGCAAGAGCAATTTTTAAGGCAAAAGGCTTCTATTAGCAAATTCCTTGATGGGGATAGGAACACAAAATTCTATCTTTTTTGTATCAAATATAGAAGGAGATGTAATGTTATGCATAGCATTCAGAACTCTGATGGGAGATGGACATTGCCCAAGATTTTGTGGCTTTCTTCCAGCAGTTATTGACAAACACCTCTCCTGTCAAAACTTCTATTGATCCAGACATCTTCTTGGAGATATAATCGTACTCTAAAGCTCCGCAATTGGTGGATATTTCCACTGAAACTGAAATCTGGGAAGCTTTAAACTCTATTGACAGTGGCAAGACTGCAAGCCCAGATGGTTTTTCTTCTGATTTCTACAAGAAAGCCTAGACAGTTATTAAAGTAGATGTGATAAATGCCATACAAATTTTTTTCCATGGGCTTACACTTCCTAATTACTTCTGCTCTTCTAATATTGTGCTCATTCCTAAAAACAACTAAAAAACGTACTTGGAGTCATTTTAAGCTAATCAGCCTTACTAATGTTATTAGCAAGATCATTAGTAAAATTATTGTAGGTAGGATTCAACCCCAATTAATCAACTTAATCAGACCCAACCAAGCTGCATTTGTAAAAGGAAGATCAATTGCTAACAAAGTCTTATTAGCACAGGAACTCTTCTTAGATGTTCATAAACCTTGTAGGGTTGGGAATCTAATCTACAAACTTGATATGTGCAAAGCCTATGACACAATCAGTTGGGAGTTCATTCTGGAAATCTTAAGAGCTAGGGGATTTCCCACCGAGTTTTGCAACCTTATCTCCAGATGACTAAAAGCTAATGCACACTCTATTCTTATCAATGGGCAAACTCATGGTTACTTCTCAGCCACTAGGGGATTACAGCAAGAGGATCCTCTTTCTCCAACCATCTTCATACTTGCTTTGGATTATTTGTGCAGACTGCTGGGTAACTCTCTTTTGCACACATCTTATTCCAAGTATCATCACAGGTCCACCATGGGGATAACTCATCTAATATATGCTCATGAAATTATGTTGTTCTCCAAAGCTAATAAGAATGTTGTTAAGAAGATCAACCAATGCCTGTTACTATTCCAACAGAGCACAGGCATGAAGTTTAATAAAGAAAAATGCCACTTACTATTCAGTAAAAGAACCTAACACAACATCAAACAATGGATTATCAATTTCAAAGGCTATACAGAAGCCCCCACTCCTTTCAAATACTTTGAAGTCCCTCTGATCAAAGGTAAAACAAAACAGGTGCAATTTGATAAAGTTATTGGGAAATTTATTGCACAGCTCAATTGCTGAACCAAGTCCTTTTTGTCTAATGGGGGCAGAATTACAACGTTGGAGAGCATCTTAACCACCTTTCCCTCCCTTATGTTGCAGATGGTTTCCATGAAAAAGAGTGCTCAGCTTCAACTAGAGAGATGCTTCAATAGATTCCTTTGGT
Source organism: Phalaenopsis equestris (assembly GCF_001263595.1). Taxonomy (NCBI): domain Eukaryota; kingdom Viridiplantae; phylum Streptophyta; class Magnoliopsida; order Asparagales; family Orchidaceae; genus Phalaenopsis; species Phalaenopsis equestris. Next base: position 329,633 of record NW_018165048.1, read on the forward strand.
CTGGGCAGAGAAAGCAACTCCATTGGGCAAGTTGGCAGAAAATGGCCAAGCCCACTATGGCTGGTGGCCTTGGATTCAAAGGGTTAAAAGACTTACACCAGATTAATCTGTACAAATTATGGATCAAATTCAGGTAGGAGGACTCTCTTTGGTCAAAGTTTAGATGGGCAAATACTGTAGGAACTCCCATCATAACCTGACAGCTAGAAAATTGGGGGACTCCAGGCTTTGGGTGAATCTACTGAAGGTCAGCCAACAAGCTAAACAAATTTTTCTTTGGGAGCTGGGTAATGGCAGTGTCCATTTTTGGCTTGATAATTGGTGTCCTTATGATCTTTTAAAGCCAAGACCTAATGAGATTAATCCCAATCTAAAGGTGGCTGATTGTTGGGGTGGTGATCAATGGTCTGCTGTCATGCTGAACTCCCTACTGGACAGCAATTCAGCCGCCTGCATTTCTAGATTGCAGTTTGACAAAAACCACAAAGACACGATTGTGATGCAAGCTAGCAAAACACAAAGCTTAACTAAATTCATTTATTCTAAACTCTATCAATGGGAATCTGTCCCCTGGGGGAGCATATCTGGAATAAATTTCTCACACAATCTATGTCCTTCCTATGCTGGAGAATATTTCATAAGTTGCAGCCTACAGATGATATCCTCAAATTGAAAGGGTTGAGAGGTCCCTCCAGATGCTACTTATGCAAGGCAGCTGAGGAATCTCTAATCCACCTCTTCTTAGAATGCAATTTCTCACAAAGTGTTTGGTGGGAGTTTGTTAAAAGATTTGGATGTCAACATAATTGATTTGGACGGGCAGCAACTTACTGTTGGGAAAGCTGGCATAAAGCTAAGTTAGGTCCCATAACCTTTCTCACTGCTTGGTTAATATGGATGGCTAGAAATCATAACAAATTTGAGGGGTTGTCTCCTTCCGTGTTGCAACTTACTGCCCAATGCAAATCTTTCCCCACCAAGCTGATTAAGTATAAAAAGTTCCCCAATATCTGTTGGACTAATCTGACCAACTGCACACCAAACTTCTCTGTCATTAGAGTTTTTTGGAAGAGGCCTGTTCATCCTACCATCAAGGTCAACACTGATGGTAGCTTTTCTGAGCAAGGGGCTGGTATAGGTGGAGTATTCAGAGACTTTAATGGGAATTGTCTTCTATTCTTTTCTGCTCCAATCCTAGTTTTGGACGCTTTGGAAGCTGAAGTTGTGGTTGTTTTTTGGACCATTAAAATCATTGGGGCTCTCTACATGTGGAAATGGACTCATCTATGTTTTTGCAGATTATTACTGGTTCTGAGAACTCTCCCTGGCACATCTTACAATGGATCAAGAATATCCACTCCTTAAGGGCTCAATCACATATCCAGTTTTCTTTTATCTTCAGGGAGGCCAAGAGACCTGCTAATTGGCTGGCCAGAATTGGCAGGGACACTGACTGTTTTTTTTTTTTTTCTACTCCCCCTCCCCACCTCAAGTTCTTATTGAATGGGGATCTTCTTGATGCTCCCTATCTTAGAGTTGTAACCTGATTTTGTGTTCAATATAAATTTTCATTTATTTAAAAAAAATTGATATATATATATATATATTTGTTTGAAAGCCCAAAAAGGCTAATATATTAAATCTTACAGTGGGTACAATAAAAAGGTTTATGTTCCATGACAATTGGTTGCCAATATCCATTGTGAGTTGTGCCCTGCCACACTTCAGTAATATCAGGTAAGGTAATATCTCTTTCCACAAGTATTCTAACCACAGAAAGCCGGTTAGGTTAAAAGTGGGCATATCTAGCTTCATAGGATCTCCAAGAATGGCTACAATAGAAGAAAGAACCTGATGATTAAAGAAATATAAATTTGAGACCAGGTAAACTAATTCATATCGGAACAGTAGGAGACTCATGATTTGGGTCAAATTCAAGAGACCACTTAAGTAACTTCATTGACTTGTCTGCAATGTTGAGATATTTTTTAGAGAAAATCCGAGCATAGTCTTCAGTTAGGGTAGGCTGAATCAACACATGTCTCTCATCCAAAGTCTCACTTTCCACTTGCCTACAAGTTTGAGATCGTCAACACTTTCTGATACCTTCCACAGGTGAGTGCCCCACTGAAATTTCCCAATAAGAGCGAACTTGAATTTCTCAATTAGGGTTGAAATTTCTGAATCAGAGAAAAATAGTGTTGTCTTCCCACCTTCCCACTCTTCCTTTGTTTTCCCACTCTTCTACTATCATCTTAAGAAAAAAGCAATCGCTCGTACCATCACGACATTCCTTGTAGCTTAAGGGGAAGACAACAGTAGAATCCGCAAGATGATTACCCACCACGTGACCGAAAGAAGTTTAGTCAGGATCAACCGAAGAAGAAGGAAACGCCATAACGACGATCCTTTAGCCCGCAGATGCAAAAGCCAAAGCAACCAAACGGTCCGATCTGATGCAACGCGACGACGCGCTTCGGGTCATGGAAACGGGCGCGGGACGGAAGAAAGGCGTGTATTGGTCGAAACAGCAAAAACGCAAGCAGCACAGGCGTAGCTCAATCGGCCCTACAACGACCACGATTGTCGCGCAACACGATCACTATCGGCCCTACAACACAGGTGCAGCACAATCACGATTCTGATCGGCCCAACAGATCGGCGAAACAGACGACGGAGCAGAGGAGCGCACTCCCCTTCTTCTACGAGCGTGGAATACATGTAGCAGAGGCTAAGGGGGTTTCGGGGAGGGAAACCCCTGAAAGGGCATCGACGAAGGAGACAACTCCGGCCAAAGATCGATGCACAAAGGAGACGACAGAACAGGGAAGTGTCATAACGACAGTAATATTCCAATATATATATATATATTAGAAGAAAGAGCATCTCGTAGCTCCTTACGTGTTAACATAAAATAAGAATACAAAATTAGGGAGGGAATAAGGATCCCCGTCTAAAAAACAAAAGAACCTAGGGGTTCCTTCGTCCACATTACAACTCCACACTAAAAGGATAAAAATGAAAAAATGTACTCAAAAAAGAATAATAAATCCAGTATACCAAAGTAATCGTATACCCCACAAAAGATGTACACCAAAAAAATAAAAAAGAACACAAAAACGAAGTGAAGAGCTCCAAGCAGCATCAGCATCACAAACATCAGCTTTCCACGAGAAAACTTGTAGTAATAAAGGCCAAAGAAAGAGAGAGGACCCGTGAAAGTAGAGATTAAGTTAATGAAGCCAATAAACCCCGTAACTAAGGTGCAAAGGCTTGCACCCAACAAAAGTACGACAAATCCCGTAAGTAGATACCACCATAAGTATCTGGTGAACGGCCAAAACCGCCTCAACCGACCACTGTAGTAGAAACGGAAATGTAAAGAAAGCACCATTGATATCCAAGGTCAAACCGCACCAACAATTATATAATAAAGCTAAGAGGAAACATCCCGACGGACATATGGGGCATCAATCTTGTCACCAACCAGCAAAATATTTAAAGGAGGGGGGATCAGATCCCACCCAACATTAGAGGCGCTACCCAAGCTAGCAAGTCAATTTGCGGGTTGATTTCCCTCCCAATAATTGAAGCTCCATATGACATTCATATTAGTAATTAAGCATTTAATCCTCTTAATATAACAGAGGATGTCCCAAGATGCCTCGGCACCATTGGCAATAATGTCGACCAAGATGCGATTATCACATTCAAATATAATAAATTGTCATCTAAGAGAGTGTGCTCTCATGACAACCATCAAAATAGCCCGAGTTTCCGCCTCCAAAGGAGTATCAGCGTAAGATGGGGGAAAAAAAAGAGAATACAGTTCTCTGCACAATTTCTAGCAATACCCCCGCAGCCCGCATTGCTAGATTTCCAACTTTCATCAAAGTTAAACTTTATCCAACCCCTGGGAGGAGGCCTCCATCTCACCAAAACAGGAAGACGGGGAGGTCCCCTCTCAGCCATAACTGCAGGCCCCATAGACAAAAAATAATTAATGCCCGAAAAGAAGCTTTGTTTAGCCTTACCCGTTCTCCAAAGTTTATTAATATAGGCAATAATATTAGTAAAGTCCATTCTATTATGAATGGTTTTACCCTATGAATAATATCAACCAGCATATAATATAAGGGTAGACTTGCAACAAATGTTTCTGTTTTCGATTTGGATTGCAGATCATAATGGTAAGTAAGAGATTCTGCTCCGGATTCACAATAGTACCAAACCACGTGCCAAACTTCCTCCAAATGTAAATTGAAAAGGGGCAAGAAAAGAAAATATGGTCAACAGTCTCCTTCGCCAAGTTACACAAACAACAGCGTGAAGCAAGTCTCAACCCCTTCATTTTTAAGATATCATCACAAGGAATAACAGAATGAAAAATCCGCCAAGCCAGGAAAGACATGGAGGGAGTCAAAGCCCAACTCCACACCCCCTCTCCCCAAGGGAGCTTTTGAAAATTATGTAAAGCGGAATATAAGGATTTAGTAGTGGAGCATGACATTGGAAGTTTCAAAGTAGGAGTATCTTGCAAATGAGGCTCAATAAAAATGGTTGAGATAAAAGTAGCTCCCTCGGAACCGAGAAGATTAGGGAGATAAGGAAAGTTCCACTGACCATCCACCAAAGTGTCTGAAACCATAAGACTTGAGGTCCTAGTATCCCTCATTTTAAGCATTACATGGGACCAACAGTCATGTCAAAAGGAAATGTTTCCACTCCCCACCTCCCAACAAATGAAATCTTTTGCCCAATCTCTAATATGAAGCATTCTCTTCCACATAGTGGAATCCCCCAACCGTCAATTGATCAAAGCCGGATGAGAGGAGTGGCAATATTTCCCATGCATGAAAGTGGCCCACAAAGAATCACCTTTTCGAAAATTAAACCATTGTTTAAAAACATTAATATCAACAATGTGGTGCAGAGATTTGAAGCCCAAACCACCAGCATAAAGAGGTTTGCAAATATTCTTCCAAGGCATCCATCTTCTACCAGAATGATTCCCCACCCATAAAAACTTATTAAAACATCTTTTGAGGCTCAAAAGAGTACTTTTCTTGAGTTGAAAAACTTGAAGAGTGTATAAAGAGAGAGAATATAAAATACTCCTGAGCAATGTAATTCTACCCCCAAAAGAGAGAAAATTATTGCTCATTTCTTGTTTATCAATGGGCGTATAGCTTGAATCACTAGCATTTCCCCTTTGTTGGTTGTAAGTTGATACTTCACTTTGACATCTTTATTCACTCTTATGTCATTGCCCATTTCTTCAACTATTCGCTATCATTCACCTATTTGGGCAATTTGATGCAATGTGCTTAAAATAATGGCACTTAAAGTTTTTTTTGGTCGGGATAGATTTAGGAGTATTAGTGAGCTCCTTTTCTCCACTCTAAATTGATTTCTCCTCAAACTGGGTCAGCCTGGATGCTCTACTGGGTATACTTTGGCCGCTTGATCTGATGGCTAAATCATGTTTGAAAGGTGGCATGAACCTGATACTATTATGTTGTCTCCCCACCTCAGGGCTAGGATTTAAATGCCATGTAATGTCTGATAGCATTGTAACTCAATCCCTCCAAAAATCGAGCCACGGTGTTCTCCTCAAGCTCTACTAGCTCAAACTTCAACATAAATTGCTCGAATCTCCTCTACTGAAAGATCTTATTGTTGTAAGTAATGAAGTACCAAGAAAATATCATATTTATAATATGTTGGTACGTATTTGCGATGCATCTCAATTTTCATTTTAGACCAAGTAGTGATGTTGCTTTTATATTACGTTGGCGTAGGCGCTTCAAAATTTCTCACCACAATGAAGCATTTTTTTTTACTTAATAACAGCTAGCGTGACCTTTCTATCAGGTGAAATGTCCTTATACTTGAAGACTCGTTCCACTGTCTGGAGTCATTCAATGAATTCATTCGGATCAATGCGACCTTCAAAATATATTTCAAAATTTTGGCTTCTCTAATATTTTATGTCAAATCGTTGGGGTATTGGTTCTTCATGACTGAAAACTTCTTAGTGAAAGAGACTCATTGCCTCCTATCGATCATACAAATCATTATTGTGGCTATAGGGGACCACTTCAAGTTGTTTCCTCTCAAAAGAAGCAAGACTTTGTAACAGTTAAAAGATTTTTCGCTGCATATGTTCCATAGTAAGCTCATGGACATCACTTTGTAGATTTCTCCTAGGCGGCATTATCTCCTCTTCTTCTGATCAGAGTTTCGGCAGATATAGGATTGCAGATCAAGGTTGGTCGGGGGCTTAGGTTTTGATGGTAGGTTTCAGGATGAGTTTTCGGTGAAGTCAGAAGGCTGGATTTTAAAATTTTATGGTTATGACTAAGAATTACGGTAGGAATGATTTGAGTATGGCCAATTTTTTTTTTTTTAATTTTGAATTGGGAGAAGGATAAAATCCTAAAAACTCTAGGGCTTGACAGGCTCTAATACCAAATAACATCATTCTAGGAAGCCTGAAAGGTGTTTAGAAAGACGATTTAGTGGAGAGATTATTGTGGGATAACAAGGGTAGGGGAATATGGGAGGCCGACAACAGTTGGAAGCGGTATGAAGCAAAATCTATTATTGGAAAACAAATTTGGCGTTAATCAACGGCTATTCAAACCCAACACGGCGAGGCAGATGACAAAATGGCATGGTATAGAGGTCGAGAAGCTTCGGCACTTGTTCTTGCACAAGCTGCATTCACACCACTTGCAAGAAGAATAGAATAACACTCCATAGGAAAAATCAGATATTACAATCACCAAAATACTCAAAACAAAACCAAAAGCCTTCCTCAACATAGAAAATAAAACATATAATAGTTTCCGTGCATAAATAAACCTAATTATAATTAAAGGAATATTAAATTATTAAAAAAAGGTCTCAAATGGCTAAAATAGTCGAGGGGTGAAACATGTCCCACTCGGGACTGTAGCAGGACGAGAAATAGTCCTGCTATGATCGTGCTATCATGGGATTCCGCAATCTGAAGCATCACGAGCGTAGTAACGGGAGAGCTCTCGCGTTAAGTTATGGTTGAATTGGATGTTTCTATTCCTCTTAAAAGGGAGGTGTTGATTGGTTCTTCTTATTGTGATTCTTGACAAAAGGTTGAATGTCAAAACATTCCTTCATAGTGTTATTCACGTAAGATGTTTGGAGATAACTGCCCTAAATGTTTCAAAGCTCATCCAAAACTAAGGAAACCAAACATCAATACACAAGAGGAGCACATTAAAAAACATATTCAATCCTCTAACATGATAGTTATATCCTACTTCAACAGCACTCAAAATATAGAATCAGCTTTAGATATTTCAGTGGATACAGAACCCTCTACCTGCCCTACTAACCTGAGGAGGATGATCACCTCAGCAATTGCAACCATGAAGATCGATCATGATCCTCCCTATATAGTTGAACCTCATCTTATTACTAATAAAACAAATGAAAAAATTTCAACGCAGTTCATACTTCTAATGAGAGTCTACAGAGCATTGACGCTTTGGTGGATTGGATTTTTAATCATGTTTGTGAGGCGACGAAGAAAATAGTTAAAAAATATTATATCGTCACTCATAAAGATTCATCAAGTTTTGAACAAGGTGGTGTTAACGAGTGTTTTGTATTTTTCCATGTTAGTAGTAGGATTTTGCATCGTTGCCTCATGTTATCGGTAACTTTGATTTTTATATTTACTTTTCATCATAACAATTCTTCAGACTTTTCTCTTGATGTGCTCAAATCCTTTACTAGTTATAAAATTATTGTTTAAAAAAAAAGGTCAACCTAATTTGAGTCTACAGAACTGGTTCAACCCAAACTTAACCAAATGTTGGTGAGCATTCCTGGTCGATAATAAGCAATAATAAGCAACACGTATGAATGACCAAAACTTGACATAGAACACTAACTTAGGTTAGTGGTTAAAAATATGAAAAGCAACGATTTGTGATAATTAAAACTTTAGCCGTAATGTTGGTGAGCATTCCGGATCAATAATAAACAATAATAAGCAAAGAATATGAATGACCTAAACTTGACAAAGAACACTAACCTAGGTTAGTAGTTAAAAGCTTGAAATTTTCAAAAGCAATGATTTGTGATAATTAAAATTGCGTGGCCTGCTTAAGCACCCAGCCTGTAATTTATACTATGCGTTTATTACAACATGCAAACCAAAACCAGTGCAAAAAATGGAAATTAAAAGAATGATTGGATCCAATGAGTGAAATGCTGCACAATGATAATTTTAGTAGTTAGTAAAGGATTTTCTTACCTGGACATCACTATTTCCATCATTTCTTGATCCGTTAGATTTTCTGGAATCTTCTGACCTTTCGTTTGCTCACTGAAAGCTAGCAGCATCCTGCAAATTCCAAAAAATATAATGGTAAATACAAATAAAGAATCTCGAAAACAGCTTCACAGAGTAGAAGTGGCATGTATGGAACTCTTCATAACCAATATTAATGTCTCAAATGTTCATAAATCACCATCTTCATAATTGAAATAAAACTTACTGCTAATTTAGCAATTAGGGCTAACTAAAATGTTAATCTTTCAGATGAGGCATGGTTCTCCACATTTCAAGCAACAAAAATCTGATAAGTCGCTCAAGAAAAAACCTGTAGCATATTTATTCTTAGAACAACAGAAAAGCAGGTAAATGATTTCCCATATCAAAAGAAACCATCCAAAATTAACCGAAGATCAACTATTTCTAGGAATTTTCAGTAATTTTGTCAATGCAAGATAAAGAAAATAACATTTATAACAAAATTAATTCACACATCAATCATCATTACTTCTTTTGATCTTTCTTATGCTTTATTTATTAGTTTCCATTATCTGCTGCCCACCAGCAAACTTTAAAAAATCTAGGTTTTTTTCTTTTTCTTTTTGTCGCAAGCACATTTAATGTACAATCAGATGTCCAGAAGAGGACATCTGACCACTCTTTTCTCACAGACAATCAAGATGCTCCCTCTAATGATAAGTAGGGTAATAACACTAAAAATTTGTTGATGCGTGTGATAGTTTAAGTCACTCATACTATATAATCTGCTATCATGACCTGTGAAATGGTTGCATCGTCATTCAAAGAAAATAAACTAAATTGTTATTCTAATAGGTAAAATATTTCTCTTCCATACTTAGTAAAATTACTATGCTTTGCTCGTATCCTGACACCTTATCTTCTTAGAAACCAAAAGAAAGTCATACAATAGAAATTGACAAATGATTGTACTGTAGCACAGGAGCGTTTTTTCTATACGGACTCTTGACCTAGCTCTACGTGCGGCGTAGGTTATTCTTGAGTTATTTTCAGGTTATTTCTGGGTTATTTTCAATAAACCGAAATAACCCAGAAATAACCCAAAAATAAATACCCAGGGTTATTTCTGGGTTATTTCGGTATTATTAAAAATAACCCAGAAATAACCTAAAAGTAACTCAGAAATAACTTCCGCCGCACGTAGAGCTACGTCAGGAGTCCGCACAGAAAAACTTTTGGTAGCACAGATGGACGATTTGCATAAAGGGCAAGAAAGAGAACTTGGTCAGCATTTAGAATTCAAGGTTCCAGGAGAGAGAAGGGTAGGAAATCTTCTTTCTTGCTAAATGCAACATTCCTTCCCTATATTTTCGTTTTGACGTTTGCCATGAATTAGTGCACCTTTTCCTTTCTAGTCAAAATAGTGGGAGGCGAACTTGTGTCGGAGAATACATACTTGATTTGTGGGCTTCCGTATGGGTCATCAGCAGGAAATAAAGAGGAGGGAATGTTAGGGGGGAGGAAGAGAGGATTTGAAGTAATTTATAGGGAGAATTCATGTCGAGCAACCCATTCAAGGTAAATATTGACACTTATCGTTAAGTGTGGGTTAAATTAAGACCTAAAATATGAATTTATGAATATTCTAAGAGTTTTACGAATTTCAAATTGTTTATACTAGGCGGCGTGTTCGAGACAAGAGTGGGGTAACTTGTCGGGGGCTTCTCAGTCAATTCAGGTGAAATAATCATGTGCTAACTTGAGAAAAATAACACTCTGTAGCTTTCCATGAGATTATGTTTAACACTAATGCATTTATAATTTTCTGCATACTATAAATGAATATCTATGTAAATTGTATAAAGATAAACTTAATTTGTCCCTTAAGATACATGTGATTTACTACATTTATGAAATCATCGTTTGCAGGTATTTGTTTACTCTAATTCAGGCATGTGACATATGAAATGTCTGAGATGAATACTTGTTATAGAAATTATGATTTAATAAATGGCACAAATGATGTTATAGATAGGTTATTACATGAATGTTTGCAAGTACGGATGACATAAAATGATGAGATTCCCGACTCGTGATATTTAGATGAAGATGAAACACCAAGAACAGTTGGGATCAGACGAGGACGGAACATAAACCATTGCTACCAGAAGGGCTCTTGATAACAGCTATATTGAGGTGATTAACATTTATCAATAGATAATATAATCTTCGGACTGAGTGACGGCCCAATGACATAACATATCATGAGAATAATTGGTGCTTATATGATTATAAGTGACATTTCTATTATTAGACTGATGAATCATATGAATATGGTTATAACTACACATAAATGGATGAAATATATGATTTATACAGCAATCATAATTCCCTGCATTACATGTCTTTCTTTTACATATTTTATACAGCTATAATATCTTGTGATATGTGTTGTGAGCATGTACATAAACTATATATGAGCATTATTTAATTTTCTCTATAAAATCTTATTTTAGTCTTGATTATTTCCTTGAGCTTGTTGTAGCTCACTTTATATTGTTGATTTTCAAGAAAAGGCAAGAAGCACTATGGTGGTAGTCAAGTGTGACTTATACGTCTTTTGCATTATAGTTTTGAGAGCTTGCACAAACTTTTAAGGTACATACTTTTATTATATGTATAAAGATATATGTTTTGGCGATATGATTTTTCAAGCTTCCTAGTATATAGAATAAGAATTAATTATGAAGTAAAATGAATCATGTGCATTTGCAGCGATTTAGTTAGACTGATTGTTTACCCATCGGGATCTAACTTTGCAAGTCAGGATGTGTGTTGGTGAGAATTTAATCTGACTGAATTATCTGCCTCTGTCGTACTGAAGTTGACAGTTGGAGTGTGACAGAAAGTTGTATCAAAGCAAGGCTATTAGATGAAAAGAATGATAGAAGCATATTGGATTTAGAAAAGGAATGAGTTTAGATATGAATTGATTTATACAGATCTATAATAGGTTGTTGGTTCGGGGTGGGTAACCCATATAACTTAAGGTACATGCAAACACAACATAATTATTATATGATAAATACATTTGAATAATAAATTATGCCAATATAACAGAAGAACCAAAAAATACTTAGATGCATTCTCCTAAGCTAATTGTAAAGCAAGAAGTACAAGTTGGAAATACGGGGCAAATGAAGAAACTAGAGCCACTGAGTTACAGAGCATAATTCAACTGATATCGCAAGTGGTTGACAAAATAACTACGATTAAAAGATCTTCTAATAGCATAGGGCCAAAACCTGAAGATAGTATAGAAGTTGATCAACATTGAAAATCTTTCAGAAATTCAAGTCATCTATATTCAAAAGTGTCAGTGACCCTACATTTGTTGAAGATTGACTACTAAAGATCAGCAGAATTTTGGATGGCATGATTTATCCTAAAGCAGGAGAGTAATGCTAGCCACTTTCATGCTAGAAGGCGAGACAAAGAGGTGATAACAGGCATAGCATAGATGGAGATTTCAGCTGACACCTTTTTCCACAAACTCAATGGAATGATTTTGTCAAAGTCTTCAAGAATTGGTTCATTTTGCCTTCAGCAAATTCAATGGAATGATTTTGTCAGTCTTCAAGTATTGGTTCATTCTACTTTCAACAAGATTAGCACTGCAAGATAAATTTTTCAATCTAACTCAAGGGTCCATATCAGTTATGCAACATGAGGCAGAATTCACTTCTCTTTTCAGATATGCCCCCCACTATGTCAATATCCAAGAAGAAAAATATCACAGATTTTTATGAGGTCTTTGAGATCAATTGGGTTGACTTTAGCGTCATTTTAAATTATTGACTTTTCAATACTAGTTGAAAGATTGAGAAGAATTGAAAATGAGCTAACTTTCCCCAATCAATGGTGGCAACCTTAAGCAACTAAGTGAAAAGACTTTAGCAAGGTAGAAGAATCTCAAAGAATGAAAATTAAACCAAAAGGTAAACAACAGCAGCCTCAGTCAAAAAGGCCAGTTTGTAAGAAGTATGGAAAAAATATTTTGGGCACTGCTTGATGGGGTTAAGAAAGCGCTATAGATGTAGAATGTTCGGGAATCTTCAAATGAATTGTCCACAGGAAAAGAAAATAAAACAACATACCAAGAACATTTCAATCATGGGGACAGCCCAAGAAAATTTTGGTAGATAGTTAGTTAGGCAAAGCTCAATTTTTAGAAAAGCATTCATTGCAAGCAATGGGTGAAAGTTCAGAGCACCGACTAGTGAAAAGAATTTTTGTAATTACCCCACAATAAACTAAAGAATCTGAAGAAGTGGTCATAGAGTCAAAGAAGCAGACATAACCAAGATAGCTTTTGGGTACAGAGCATTGCATTATTGGGGCACATCATCAAGCAACAAGGATTGCCAGTAGATTCAAGGAAAGTGAAAGAAATCGTAAAATGACCTACACCTAAGAATGTTACCAAGGTACGCAGTTTTTTGTGTTTGGCCAGATAGCATATGCATCCAAACAGTTTAAGTCAGATGAGAGAAATTATTCGGCACATGATCGGAAGTTAGTTGTTGTGATATTTGATCTCAAGATCTAGAGACGTAAATTATATGATGTGAAGTGCAAAGTCTTCATTGATCATCGAAGTCTAAAATCTATTTTCCCAAAAAAAATTGAATTTGAGGCTGTGAAGATGGAAAGAGCTCATCAAAGTCTACAATCCAGATATATAATATTATCATAGTCGAGCAAATGTAATTGCTGCTTTTTTTAGTGTAAATCCACGTGTAAGACAAACTGGATTATTAATCACGAATTAGAATCGGTTAGAGAAATTGATGTCTTGCAGTTAGAAGTAAGAAACAAAATTAGCGATATAGGATACTTACATCATGACAGTGCAACTAGCTCTAATAAATTGAATCGATGTAGCTAAGAGAGTTCACAATGAATATCTGAAACTCTTGAAACAACTGCAATCAAGAAAGAGATCAAATATAACTGTTGATGAAAATGATGTAATCGGAAACAGGTTTCAACTATGGATACCTGCTAATCCTTATTTGAGACCAAATCTACATGAGGCTCATCATTCTAAGTACATAATTCATCCAAGCAATACTAAAATGTACAAGGATTTGAAATTAATATTTTGGTGACAAAGTACAAAGAAGGATATTGTTGAATAAGTGTCTAAATGCCAAGCTCATCAAATCATAAAGGCTAAGCATCATAGATCAAGCAGACTGCTACAATCATTGGTTTTACCTAAATGGAAATGAAAAGAAATTGCAAGTAATTTTGCTATGAGATTCTCCTAATCCAAGCACAGTCACAATAGTACTAGGTCATTATTAACAGGTTAACAAAGCCAGCTTATTTCTAGTCAATCAAATAGTAAGATTCAGTTGAAAAGTTAATCAGACTATATGTAAAAGAAATTATCAGATTGCAGAGAATTTCAAATATTATCATTTCTGACAAAGATGTAAGACTTACGTCCAGGTTGAGGAAAAGCATCTAACAAGGCTTGGGCACACATTTGTATTTTAACATAGCATTTCATCTACAAAACGACGGACAATTAAAAAAGACAATTCAGGTATTGGAAGATCTGTTAAGTTTTTGTGTCTTTGACTTTAGAGATAGTTGGGAACATTATATCCAAATGATCAAGTTCACCTACAATAATTGTTATCAATCAAACATCAAAATGACTATTTATGAAGCACTGTATGACAAGAAATGCAGAACTCTACTAAGTTGATTTGAAGTGGGTGAACATCACATGTTAGGTCCTACGTTAGTTGATGATATCATGGAGAAAATCAAGTTAATCAGAGACAGATTCAATCAATCAAGATCAACAGCAAAAATAATAAGTCTCAAAACGCAAACTAGTAGAATTTAAATTAGTGATTTTATATTTTTAAAATTCGGGCCAATGAAAGGAACTGTCAGATTTGTTCAGGGAAGCATGTTAAGTCCGGGTACATCGGTGCTTTTGAATTATAGAAAGAATTGGTCTAGTTGCTTACAGGCTAGCTTTACCTACTGATATGTCAGATATTCATGATGTGTTTCACATCACAATACTGAGTAAATGAATTTTAACTTCAGACCACAGGATTTCACATACAAACATTGACATGCTGAAAAATTTAACTTAAATTGACAAGCGTGAGAAACTTGTAAAAATTGCTGTTAGGGAGCTGAGAACAGACAAATTTCTTTTGTCAAGCTACAATGGAAGCACAAACCTGAAAAAGAAGCTACATGGGAAAAAGAAAAAAAATGCGAAAAAAACATCTCTTTCTGTTCAAGTAAATTAAAAAATTTTGAAAATGAAATTTTTATGAGGAATAGGAGTATCGTAAAACCCAAATTTTGCCAATTTTAGGTAAAATTTGATAACTTTAACATACACCACAAATTTTTCACTCCCTAAAATCCAATTGAGTTAATTTTATAAAATTCTACATCTTGAATCGATCAATTTGATATATAGCACTATACATGAATTGTAAGTATATAGAAAGATATGAAATTTTGAAATAACTATTTAATTAATACCTTAACTAAACCTAATTAGTTTTCCTAATCTCAAAGAAATATTGTAGCTGTAGTCGCACCTTACTCAACATGTAACGGCTGGACTCAATCATATGGCTAAGATTTATTTGAATCACATTATTTGTCGCACTCCGTTTAATTTTTCCCCTCCCGATTCTTCTTTTCTGCAGTCCTGAAGGGTGTTCCAATTTCAGTACTATAGCACAAAAGGGTGATTGGTGGAACAGAGAGTCAAAACTTAGGATTTGAGGTATCAGGGAGAAAACAAAATGTAGGAAATCCTATTTCACAATAATTGCAACATTCTTTCCCTTCCCTACATTTTCGTTTTGATGTTCACCACGAATCAATGCACTCTTTCGTTTCTGATTGTTGTTGCAGGAGGCGAAATTGTGTCTAAGACTACAGACATGGTTTGTGGGCTTCCGTAGGCCCATTAGCAGAAAATCAACAAAGTAAAGAGAAGGATCGAAGATTAGGGGGAGGAAGAGCG
>NW_018165048.1:345114-350861 GCF_001263595.1 Phalaenopsis equestris
AGATTAGGGGGAGGAAGAGCGGAATTGAAGTAATTTGTAGGGAACATTCATGTAGGGCAACCCACTCGACGTAAATATTGACACATATCTTGACGTGTGAGTTAAATTAAGACCTAAGATAAGAATTTTTTAATATGCTAAGATGTTTACGAACTTTAAATTGTTTATACTAGGCGGTGAGCTCGAGATGAGTGTGAGAAAACTTGTTGTAGGGCTCTCCATCAATTCAAGTGAAATAATCTTGTTTAAGAAAAAGAATTTTCTATAAGTTTCTACATGATTATGTTTGACATTATTGCATTTAAAATTTTCGCATATTGTGGATGAATACATGTATATAATGTATGAACGTAAACTTAATTTGCCCCTTACGATACCTGTGATTTTACAATTTCATGATATTGATGAATATGTTTACAAAATCATTATTATAAATATTCATTTACTCTGATTCATACATATGATATATAAAATGCCTATGATGAATGGTTGTTATAGGAATTATGATTTAATAAAAGACACAAGTGATGCTATAGGTAGGTTATTACATGAATGTTTGCAAAGTACGGATGACAAAAAATAATGGGAATCCCGACTCCTGCCATTCAGACGAAGACGAAACTACAGAAATCATTGGGATTAGACGAGGAAGGGACAGAAAATCTTCGATACTAGGTGTTATTGATAACTGTTATATTAGGGGAGTCGAACCTTTATCAGAAGTTAATCTAGCATCGGGTTGGGTGACGACCTAGTGACATGACATGATATGAGAATAGTTGAGACCTATACAATTACAAGTGATATTTATATTATTAAATTAATGATTTTCATGAAAATGTTTATGACTATACATTAATGGATAAAATACATATTTTATGCAGTGATCATAATTTCTTGCATTACATGTGTTTCTTTCATATATTTTATACGATTGTAGCATGTTGTGGATTTGTACATAAATTAAATGTGAACATGCACATTGTTTCCTTTATGTCTATAAAATCATATTTAGCATTAATTATTTTGCTGAGCTTTTTTTAGCTCACTCAACATTGTTGACTTTAGGGAAGGGATAAAAGCGTCGAGGCGAATAGCCGTATGTGATTTACACAACTTTTGCATTATAATTTCGGGAACAATTACATACTTTTGGGGTATAATTTTATTATGTTGTATCTAACAGCTATGTATAAATATATATGCTTGTGTAACATGATTTTTCATGTTTGAAAGTATATGTGAATATGAATGAAGTATGAAAAGAAATGAATCATGTACATTGTTATGATTTAGTTAGACTGCTCATTTACATAATGAGTCCTATATTTGCAAGTCAGGATTGGTGATGATGATAATTTAGTCTAGCCGAATTATACATCTTTATCGCACCGTAGTTGACTATAAAGGAGGGGGCATCAGTTGGGGTATGACATGATCTAACTTATTTTTCTATCCATTATTTTTCAACTAGTTAGATAAACAATGAAAAAAATGTCAAGAGAAAAATTTGGCATTACACTTCTCGTTTTTTAATCTTTCACATATTTATTCCAGCATCTCTTGTTATAGTTCCTATTTTCAATTCGTTGAAAAAGCAAGACTGAAAGAGAATTGTAAAAGAGTGATTTAAAAAGTAATTTTGTTTTCCTTTCACATGTCAATTAAAGTTCGGGTCATGCCAAATTTTAGAGTCTCGCAAAATAATAATAACTCTGAACTTCAACTAAAAAAGTATTTATGAAGACGATGTTATGATGCACGCTTGATAAGGTTGCTACAACAAGAAGAGCTAGGATATAGTTCTTACTAGATTAGGTACGCTATGAGGAAAATAAATAGTAAAGTTTTAAGTAAGGAAAAAAAAATATTAGCAATTAAAGCCAATGATCCTCAGTCTGGTGGTATCAAGCAGAAGGGTTTACCTGTGAAGAGAATTGGCAGTTAATTGCACTTCTTCCATTTCCATAACTCCCTTGTGTCTCTTCCGGAAAGTCTCAAATAGCTCATCCCTAATAGATATAAGCTGATGGAACAACATAAAAACCATAAACCACAACCAAGATTAGGTAATATCATAACAGGTAATTGAATCTTAATTTCGATGCCGAGATGTAACAGTTAGAAGCTTGAGAAAATCAGCTTAAGAATATAAGCACGCCAATCTTGATCATCATCAACGACAACAACAGCATCATTCCAAATACGTTGGACTCAGAATTTTGAGTCCTCAATCTCTATTCAATAATACTTGTTGAATGAGCTATTCAACATATTCTATGCAATTTTTAATGCACAAATTATCCATACTGTATTAATTCTTAATCCCTGGGCATCAGTTATATGGACAACCAGTTAAAATAAAAAAGGAATAGAAACCAGCAAGAGTCGTTTGAGTTGGATCGTGCCCGTTCTACTTTACAATATGGAAAACGGAGGATAAAAAAGGGAGAAATAGAGAGCGCGCGGAGATCAAGACCAAAGATGAGCGGCCGAACAAGTGCGCAAAGCAAGCTGAATGGGCAATCGAGCCAAGCAGTAGAGCCGGTG
Organism: Phalaenopsis equestris; assembly: GCF_001263595.1. Taxonomy (NCBI): domain Eukaryota; kingdom Viridiplantae; phylum Streptophyta; class Magnoliopsida; order Asparagales; family Orchidaceae; genus Phalaenopsis; species Phalaenopsis equestris. Next base: position 347,665 of record NW_018165048.1, read on the forward strand.
CTGGATTTGAGGGCACAATCGTGTCTGAATTCGATTGATCATGTGCAACAGTAGCATAAGAGCTGGTCTTGAGTTTAAGATTTGTTCTCATTTGTTACGGTAATCCAAGTAAATTTTTGCTGGTGATCTTCATATATATATATAGATATATATATTAGAAAAGTTTAGTGATAATTTATATTTGAAGGAAAATACATATTAAACTAATATGCTGTATATGTATATAGTTTAATATGAGATAAAACAAATAAATAAAATGAGAATAAATTCTAAAAATATACTAAATAAAGAAAAAAAACATAAAGAATTTTATAAGATTATAATTGTATAATGCCAAATTTTATAATTTAATAACAATACTATATTAAAAAAAATAAATTTCTCATATATGTTATTATTGGTGTAAATTAAAGTAGTAAAACACAGAAAAATTGTAAAACCCAATTTTTAAAAGGTAAAATTGTGAAATTCTCAAATTAACCGTACCTAAAATCAGACCTTTCTAAAAAATCTTCATAAATCATACCAATACGTTCTACTCTGCAAATCGATCATTTTCATATATAGAGCTATATACTAGTTTTCAAAAACGAGGGAGTTATTAATTAGTTTTGGTTTTAATGAAATTTTCTTATGTTTTATTTTAAAACGCAGTTCACACTAAGGTTGCTAAAGGTGGATTTCTGGTTTTTCCAATTGCGGAGACAGCCAGAGACATGGCAAATGATTAATCACTAATATTAGAGTAACACAAATAACTAACATAATACAATATAATATGCATATATATCATTAATTAAACTATTATATTAACAACTAAGGGGTTGTTTGGGATCTGTTTTATTTTTTTGTTTTTTTATTTTTATTTTATTTTTTTAGGTTTTCATTTAAAACAAAACATATTTGAAAAGGTATTACAAGGTTAGTTATTTTTAAAACACTCAAAACAACAACTTTTTCATGTTTAGAGTATTTTTAAAAAACAAACTACCTTGTTTTAAAAAAAAAATAAATGTAAAAAAATGGCTAAACAAAGCAAAAACAAAAACAAAAAAGAAATAAATACAGAAGTGATCTCAAAGAAGCCCTAAACCTTAGGCTACCTTGCATTTCCCTCAACCTGTGAACTCCAGGAAGCTGAACCCGAGAGTTTGCTGGGGAGGAAACTAAGAGAAAAGAGTAGGGAAGTAATAGGGAGAAGAAAAAAAGAGAAGAGGAGGAGGACAAGTAGAGAAGGGGAAGAAGAGGAAGGGGAAAGAACAAAGAGAAGAAGGGATAGTAAGAAATTTGTTCTTGAGCTAATTACGATTTTGTTGTTTAATGAATTGATTTCAATTTGGAAAGGATGATTTTTAAGTTTATATGAGGAGAAATAATTTTGAGATTGTTTACAAAAGGAAGAAAATTTGGGGAGTCTTGTTCGATGAGGTAAATCATCAAAAATGTAAGGTTTCTAATACTAATACAGAAAATATATTTTTTGATATTTTGCTAGTATATTTATATATATAACAGATTATCGTTTGAAATGCACAGTATAAAATATTCTTATTTTGAGATGCATAATTATAATTTCTTGAGCATGAATAAAGAACCACCTAAAAAATTGGTGGATACAAACTTGCAAGTGCCGTTCGATTATATAAATGTTTTGTTAGTTAGTTAGTAATAGTGTTAAAAAGGAAGTATCAGATACATGTAAGCTGCTCGTTTACATATGCAATTCTTGCAATTCTTTAGCATATCATATGATGTTCTTCAACATAATTTAAAGAAAATCGCATGTTTATTAAATAGTTCAATTATAAAAATACGTGGAGCTTAAGAAAGAACAAGTTGATAATGATATGTTAATATTATTCTGCGTAGGCAGAACAAAGGAGTCCTCCATAGAGGCAAAAAGTTCATTAAGGCAATTCAATAGCAATAATGTTAGGTTTCACCAGACTTTATTGAACTCGATAATGTAGCCTTCGGTTGAGTTATGTTGACCAATAACCAAAAATATTGTACATGACATTCTAAAACTAAAATAAAATACAAATCTACAAGAAATGATTAAGTAAAAGGAAGATTTGATGCATTTAAAGTCATGTAATTATCCTGTTATTTTATGATACAAAAATCTTATTTCAAGTTTCACGTTTTAATTGTTAAATAAATCTACGTATCACAAGTACTCACTTTTATAATTTGGTCTGTTCATGACTTGTTTATTTTTCTCTATTATTTAAATTATATATTAGATTTATTCATCTTGTTGATTCTAGCAACTCATCAGATGATTAGAATTGTTTCTACAGGAAATGGAAAAAATGTTGACTCTGAATAAGATTGGCCTCATTTTGGGATTATATTCTGTTGTATAGTTATTATAAGATAAAGAACTTCGGAGGTAAATCAACACATAAATTTTATGCTCTCTACTATGGGTTTTAAATGCTCTGTAAATTTATTTTAATGAAATATTTTGGATTGCTTCCACTTTACTTAAAATGTTGGAGTACACTAGATTTGAATAAATTGAAAAAATGTGCATTATATCATTTCAATTGAATTTAGGTGAATAACGATATGACATAGTTTATTTTAGTGAGTAGAATACAAGAACGAGTGTTTCAGATGTATTCAATCAGCTAAATCACACTTGTCTCTATTACGGCTTGTGTCAATTGATGGAAAGGGTCATCATGTGGCGTGACAAAATTAAATCTAACCGAGGAAGAGAGAAGAGAGAAAGCATGTTGGAGAGAAAGTACGAGAGAAAAACTATATAGAAGTAGCCTAAAAGAGAGCAAGAATAAGAGAGAGAGAGAGCAACCCAAGCAAGCAAGTAGGCCGAACAAGCAAACAAACTGAATGGGCGAGCAAGCCAAGCCACAAGATTTGGAAGCATGATTATAAGTGGATTCCATTGATCATGCATGGCACTAGGATAATAGCCAACCTCAAACACAATGTTTTTTTCGCATTTGAGATTTCAAAGAAAAAGGCATTTACACACATACACACACGCGCGCGCGCGCCCACAGTTATCTTTTTCTTTGTTTACTATGTTATTTAGAATTTACTTTCATTTTTTTTTATTTATTTATTTATTTAACCTCTCATCTTAAAATATAGAGATATGCATGACTTAAGTGCTAATCTACACATATACTGTGATGTTATATATATATATATATATATATATATAT
>NW_018165048.1:351308-354988 GCF_001263595.1 Phalaenopsis equestris
TATATATATATATAATGGCGACATCTTCCTCGATATCGCTCTACTAGGGCTTCGTTGTTATGGCGAATGTTGGTTCTGCTCCACTGCTCGCGCTCGATTCTTTTATTTTCGTTAGTATCGCGGGTCAACACTCTCGCGCCTCGTCTTATGCGAGAGTGTGTCTATGCGGCCGATTAAGGATCGCCTTCGGCAGAGTCCTGTGCGTCTCTGTGGAATCATCTTCCGCGAGTCTTCCGCAGCGTCACCTAATCGACGACGCTTCCTCCTTAGTTGTCCCGGCTCGCGTCATCTTCTCTCGCACTCGACGACGAAGCTGTCACCTTGCCCGACAGAAGGTTCCCCCCGAAGTCTACTAGCCTTTTTCTTGCGGCTCGGCTCGCCTAGCCGTTCTGGAGATGGCCCCGACAATGTGTTCCTATGCCAATGGACTTGCCGGTAACTTTCCTATTCCTACTCGTGCTCCTCTTTCAAGTTCAAAGCTTGGTTTTCATATTGGCAAGTCCTGCAATGTTCCTTAATCTTTCCACAACGCTATTGAAGGTGGTGGTGATCACACTTTTATTAAAAAACTTGACAAAAAAATGAGAAGCTGGCTCTTATTCTCACTGAGGTTGAAACCAGCACTCTCGCGTTCTCTTGGTGTTTTGCTCTTGGGGAGAAAGAGAAATTCCTTTATGGTCACCCAAAACTGGAGATCATTCGAAAAGAGTTTGATGTTATGATGCTATTGGGTAGTTGGAATATTGGCTTATTTGATGGTCGACATATACTTATTCAGTTGTCTCACTATGTCAATTATACTCGCATTTTTTCTTGAAAAGTTATCAAGATCGGCAACCGTTTTATAAAAATTCTAAAGTGGACTGTCGATTTTGATCCAAAAGCGGAGTCCTCTATCATTCCTATTTGGATAAAGTTTTCTGGGTTAAAATTATATCTGTTCAAATTGGAAATACTCTATTCTTTAGCAATTGCTTATAGTTATTTGAGAGAGATATCTCTCAAAGTTGATAGTCTACGCTTGTTGTCATCAGACCCTTTGTGGCTTGTGTGTTATTTGAGAGAGATATCACTCAACCAGCTCTAAATGAGGTATGGATTGACACCACTCACAACGGGTATTGGCAAAATGTTGAGAATAGAACCACACCCTTTTTATTGCTCTCATTGTAGTATGTTTGGACACAGCTCTATCATTTGCTATCGCTTGCATCCTCATATAAGGTTGAATATCACTAAAGATCAATCACCTACCACCCCTGCTGAGAAGGTGCAACCCGATTCTTTTTCCAACACCGCAGTTTCAGATGAAGAACACCATTCTACAAATACAAATCCAAATGTGATTATATCACTCACTGTTATTGAAGAAGACTCACTTACATGTCAAAACCTCACGAGAGTGCAACTCACGAGAGTGCTCCTTCGATCCGATAAAAGATCAGCTGATACAACAAGTTTTTGCTTATAATGTTCAACAACCTACACATGTCCGGCACACTTTAGACCAATTCATTGATCAGGTGAGTCAATCTTCGGACGAGGAATGATAGGTCTATTCCAGGAGGAAGAAGAAGAATGGAGGCCGACTCGAGCTCGGGAATTTATTGGATGATACATTGGTTACTACTGGCAATGACACTCATCTTACCAATTTATTAGCTGGTTCATTCCCTATAACTAGAGGCAAGGCAAAATTAGGTCGCTCTCTAGCTACCTGATCCTCAGTATTTTGACACTTTTTTGGTTTTTTCTTTAGGCCACTCATGTGTTTTTCTGTATTTTCTCTTTTCAGAACAATTTGATGTGGTGGTTATCGTGTGGGCAGGGTGTCATGTTTGGGCCCTCCCACACAATATATTTGTATTCTACCTATCGTCTTCCTCGCTCGGCTCTGCTAGGGTTTCGCCCGATGACGAACCCTAGCAACAATTACGACTTCAATCTCTCTAGCTCGCGTGTTCTTCTTCACGCTCGAGTTCATCTCTCCCATTTCTTCCTTCCCCGGCTCACTTTGAGACGAGGCTCGTCTCCCGCTCGATTCTGCGCTCTGCTCCTCTGCGACCCGTCCCGCCCCTCGCTTATTCGGCTCTCTCGGGAAACTGCTCCGTTCGCGATTCCTGCGTTCTCTGCGCTCGTCCCGTCTCACCGCGTCGTCCCCTTTTTTTAGCTTCGACTATTTCGTTGCTCGTCTTCTTTCTTTTCTTTCTCTAAATATCTATCCTTGAGGATGGCTTCGGATAAAACATATGCAGCTACCTTTGCCGGTGTACACGCCTCAGGCACACCAAAATCATCATATTTCCCTCCTTCGTTTGAGTGGGCGGAGGACGTCAAGAAACCTGGTAGAAACTTGGTATGAAGAATAGGAAGCCCGCTATCTTTTTTACAGAAACTGAAGGTATTCAACTTGCTTCCTCCAGTCGTCTGAATTTGGTTGGGAAATTTCTATATGGACATCCCAAAATAGAGCTCATTCGCAAAGAATTTGAACTTATGCACCTTGTTGGAGAATGACAAATTAGATTATTAGATGGGAGACACGTTCTTATTCAAATTAGCAATGAAGAAGATTACGTGCGCTTATTTGCTAGAAGGATAATATAGATTGATAATAAAGCAATGAAGATTCTGAAATGATCTGTAGATTTTAACCCACAGACGGAACTGCCAATCATTCCAATTTGGATTCGTCTCCCTGGTTTGAAATTTCATTATTTTTCTCAAAAAGTATTGTACTCTATTGCCTCAGCTTATGGGAAGCCACTCAAGACGGACATTCCCACTTTTAATCTGTCTCATCCTTCTGAAGCCAGAATACTTGTTGAAAGAGACATCACTTCACCTGCATCTGAGGAAATCTAGTTGGGCACACAACACTAGAGATATTGGCAGAAGGTAGAGATTGAAAATTTTCCTCGTATTGTTCAAACTGTCGTATATTCGGACACTCCAGTTCTCAATGTCACCATCTACACCTCCAACTCGGACCAAAAAAGCAAACTGCTCAGCTAGAGGTGATTTCATCTCCTCCTGATCAGACAGGCAACATGACAACTATTCAATCCCCAATTGTAGCTCCCTCGTCTTTGGAACCTCCTATCATGGGGGAGAGGGAGCTTCTTCAGACCCCGCCTATCCTAGAACCTATCACTGATAATACAGGTGGAAATACTTCTGCTGCTTCACAACCGCCTCATTAGGTCCAGAAAAATGTTAATATTACTCAGGCTCATGGGGATCAAAACGTGCAACGACCTACACCTATCCGACCACCTTTGGAATCTACTGATCATATGAGTCAATCATCGGATGAGGAATGGCAAGTCTACACATCTAAAAGGAAGAAGAAGAATGAAGATCTACTTGAGCTCAAGAATCAGATGGATGATACTTTGGTTACTACACGGGCAATGGTACAATGGTACACACCTTACCAATTTGTTAGCCGGCTCATTTCCGAGAACTAGAGGGAGGAGAACTAAAGTGGGACATCTCTAGCACTTTTGTGACATTTTGTGTTTTTTGATTTTTTACCTTTTTCTATCTTTGCTTTATCTGGATTTGATGTGTGTTGTATTGTATGAGTTGGGCTTTCTTTTAGGTCATCTCATACAACATTTCTGTATCTTTTTCGTATTAATATATTTACCCTCGAGCTTTTCCTAATATATATATAT
>NW_018165048.1:355002-360307 GCF_001263595.1 Phalaenopsis equestris
TATACATACATATATATGTATGTATATATTGTATACATACATATATATATGTATATATATACATACATACATATATACGTATATATATGAGAAATTTTTTGTAAACAATTCAATAAATAAATAAAACAAATAACTCAAATCATTTTATTAAATATTAATAATAAAATTTCAAATTTAATAATTTAATAGCAATGTTATATTATGAAATAAACATGAAGATTTAAGGCATGATGATGATTTATATAGTTAAATAAGAGAAAAAAAATAATTAACCTAAGGAAAGGAGAACAAATTATAGTAAAAAGACAGAAGAGATCAGTACGGTGAGAACACATAAATTTGTAACAAAGAGACAACAAATATGATCTTTATGGCATGCCTAGTAATAGACTTGAACAATATAAAGAGAAGTTGAGAGAACATGGTATCTATCATAATTTTTTCTCAATCTCTTATGCGTCAAGATAGTGCTTCAAACCTTTGAAGATCCCATAAAATAAGTCATTACCATAAAATTAAAATGCAGGGATTACAATCCCTTGGATAGTGTTGTATGCCAAATCAATCTAAAAATTTTATGGTCATTCACTAATACTATTGAGCAAACAAGGTAGTTAAGGCTATTGAATCATTGTTGATTAAATTCGATTAAATTCAGACATTAAATTGGCCTCAAGTCTCATCTATGGCCTAGATCTCAAGTCTAGCATATTAACAAATGTCACAGGTAAGATACATTCTACAAGCACATAATAGTACATTGCAAGCGACTTAAGTTTATTAGGTAGTAGATGCATTTATGTTTGACTTTAAGAGCATCCCTCCTGCATGAGTTTGAGGAATTATTGAATTTTGGGACTCTAGTAACAACATTTGTTGAATCAGCCTTGAGAAATTGATGATCGCACTATGGGAGCTTTAAGTTATATTAGGGTTGCTTAATAGGAAGATCTTGCAACGAATAATACATTCTTCCTGACAAGGATCAGTTCCGCAAGCAGTCATAAGCTGACAAATATTGACAAGGAGATCGATCATACTTTCAACTTTTTGATGCCGTCTCAGGCCACCATGAGCTCATTAGATACTATAAATGATTTTTCAAGTAAATTAAAAAAAACAAATTGGGTCATAGTCACCTGATCCAATTTAGTCGTGTACCTTTAATGTTTTAGGTTTATAATTTGGATGTATCAGAAAAAAAATGTGCTAAGTTAATTAACAAGTGTAGATATTAATTATTTACAAAATTTATTAAAAGATCTATAGTTTATTTTAGTGATTAAACTTATGCATGTTTTCATATTAACGATTATAATGAATCTATTATAAAATTTCGAATAATAGTATATATTTGATGACGATCTAGATTGACAAGTTCCTACCACTCAATTCTAATTCGTAAAAATTAGGAAATTGGAATGGGGTCTGATGAGAAATGTCAATAACTAGAACGCCCTCCTCTTCTATATCACATGGTTGATTAGAAAAGGTTCAAAATAATTTGTGGCTCTTTGTTACTTGCACTACAAGGAAACCTAAGGCATCATAATTTTTGTTATGATATTCCTTAGAAGTAGTGGAGGAAGAAATCATAATAAGAATTCCATGATGTTGAGTAAAATGATTGCTATGAACCCTTAATGATATGACTACCGATAAGTAAAGAAAGGTGCTTAAGGGGCTATTTGGTTTGTTAAAAATGAAATGTAACGTAAAATGTTTACAGAGTATTCTGATTAGAGTGTATTTGAAATACTTTAAAATTATTTGGTTCACTGTAAAATAAACTCGGGACTTTATATTTTATTACTTGGTTTGAAGTAGATTGAAAACAATATAATTCAAATTATATTTTTTTGTCCAGCGATAGTGGGGAGGGTCGGCAAGCAGTTGGCGGCTGCAACTGGGCAGCGACGGTGGCAGCAAGCGGCAAGTGGCTGTCGGTCGACTGGTGACGGGCAAATGAAAGGCGGCAACCAGCAGCAGGCGGCTATGGCGGCGGGCCCCGGGCTACTGGCATCAGGGGTGGCAGGAGTGGCCGGGGCAGCAAGTATTTTATATTTTAATGAATAGTGTAATTTAAATTCAGTCAAATTGGCCGAATTCTAAATTTAGCCAAAATAAGTTGCGGTATAAACTTCAAATTCATTCATACTTTACATTGTATTTATAATTTTTCATACCAAACACATAATTTTATGAAATCCCTGCAAAAGAATTACAATTCTTCATATCAAACACAATTTTCTGAAACACCTGCAAAAGAATTACAGTAAACCACAAATTCACTCAACCAAACAGCCCCCAACTAAAATTTAAGAACTTTCAAGCATCCATTGGATAGTGTACTAAAAACTAATCAGGTAGCTGATTTAGCTGATAATCCACAACAAAATGCATCTCACTCAAACAAAAATTGGTTAAAGAACCAAGCTACTAAATGATTAAGGGTCTATTTGGAGCAGTTGCAGCTTATTGAAGAATCTGCTGATAAGTTAGGTGCGATGGTTATTACAAATTTTTATTTTTTTTGGAAAAGTCAAACTGCTGCCAGAAAGCTGTCACCGCACCTGTCACCGCACCTAGATAGCTGTCACCGCACCTAGATAGGTGCGGTGCGAAAACGTTGTTTTCAGCGTTTTGGTAACGCATAAGTTGCCAAAATGCAGTTTACCCAAACAGGTCAGGTGCGTTTTCAAAACGCCACCGCACCAAATAAGCTATCCTAAACGGACCCTAAGTTATGCATGTAAATCATAAAATTAGAGGAAAATCCCTCTTTCCCTTGTAATGACAGAAAGAGGACCGTATCTTTCCCTTTTAATGACAGAAATAGGACCGTAAAATGAGCTGCTCATCTTTTAAAAAGTCATCAACTACTGACAGTATAAGAGAAACAGCACATTTAGTTTAGCTGAAAGTAAATTCAAAAAGCTTATTGGAGGTGTACCGGTTGTTCAACATGCTCTTCCCAAAATGTAGTAGTTGATTCTTTTGCAGTCCGAATCCAGTTGTCAATATCAGAACTTCCCATTAAGCTGCTGTGGCGTAAAACCCAAAATGAACATGCAGAAAGGCCTACAGCTCCACAGGTGTAGCGAAGCCAGTATAGGGTTATTCTGTTTGGTTTTTGACAGCTAGAAAGCTTAAATGAATAACAAAAGAATACCAAATCAGAATAAAGAAAAAACAATATTTTAAGAGAAGAACAAACTGTGGAAACAAAATTACATTTCATTGTATTTCATTTCTTTCTTTAGGGCAATAGCAAACAATAATAAAGCTTAAGCGTATAAACAAAATAGTAATAAGAATAAAAAGCATACCAATTGTGAGAACACACTACAACGGAACAATAAATAGAGTTTTTATAAAATGAAACACTATTCAGTTCCGAACATCAGACTTCAAAAAGCAGCGAAGTATCTTGTGAGTTTCCATTCAACAGCAAGTTTCTCAATTCCATTCATTTCTTTCTCAAAAGCAATGGCAAACTATCATGAAACTTGAGAGAATAAAACACAACAATTGTGAGTACACACCACAACGGAACAACAAATAGAGTTTTTATAAAATGAAACACCATTCAGTTCGGAACATCAGAGTTCAAAAAGCAGCGAAGAATCTTGTGAGTTTCCACTCTACAGCAAGTTTCTCAATTCCATTTCACTTAGTGTGAAAAACCCAATTTAAGCTAAAATATAAATACTAATATTAATACAAATTGGTTTAGTCATAAATTATATGACACCACATTAGAAACAGCTGAAAAAAGAACTACTACGCCAAATATTATCCCCAAATTATAAAAATATACAATACAAGTACATTTTAACGTTGGTTCTAACGCCTAGAAAAGTTATGACTAGTAGAGCTACTTTTGAAATGGTCTGTACTAATGAAAAAATCTCAAGTATTAAAAAAAACAAGAATAGGTTTGTCTTATTGGCTGAGGAAAAATTATAGGACCTTTTTAGAATCGTCCAGTGAAAGTCTAATATCATTTGTATATTTTCAAGAAAAATCAATATAGCAAGATAGTATAGATCACCCCAAGCTCGCAACAATTTCAGAGTTCAGAAATTTCTAGTGACCAAATTGAGAACCGTTTCTGTCACTGGATGTCATTATGCACTTTCCTCAATATCACCAAACATGCACGTCATTGCATAAAGATCAACACTTTTTTTTGTACTCTATTGGATAGAAATATGATAACTCCACTGGAAAAAATTTTCTATATTTGGACATTGTTTTGCTGACAAGTTGATATCATCATGCATAGATTTCTTTGCACTCAATCGCATAGATTTCTATAGAATCTATCAGAAAATTTCTCTCCATCTTTAGAATTAATGAGGCATATCCTTAATGTGGCCATACAAGCACATCAAAGCTATTTTAGGCCAATTTTTTTGACATTGTCATACAAATTTCAGGTAATTCCACTAAGGAAAATTTCTGTCTCACCACTCAATATGCTCAATCCTTGAAACTGCCATAAATACACACCAAAGGCTATACTAGGTAATATTTTGATGTTTTCTTGCACAAATTTCTGGTAATTTTACTAGGAAAGGCTTCTCTATCAATCTTGAAATATTATCATATTCTATCATAGATATTAACATCCATGCACATCAAGTGATATCTTCGACCAAGTTTCTCCACACAGTTGCAAAGATGGTGCTCCGCTAAAAAATTTTCTTTCTCCATCTCTGGATGTTGTTGTGCTCTATCATTCATGGCTCTACATGCACAACAAAGGCTACCTGACCATATTTCTTACCAAATAGATTTATGATTATTAAGTTGGAAAAGGTCTCTCTATTCATCTTTGGATCCTGTATCCCGTCCACAATGTCTCCATACATGCACATCAGAGACCAACTCGTGCTTCGTTGCAGGGATTTTTATAGTTTCATTTTAACGGTTTCCTCTCATTCCAAAGCATTTTTGCACTATCCTTGTCACTCTATCGTTCAGATTAGCCAAATAATCAGATGCTGACTTATTTCTACTAAAAAGATTCTAATCTAGGTCTTTGCCTCTTAAAAGCTTGTTAAATCATGATTCACTCAGTATTTTTTTAGGATTAAGACGACCAACCAATTAATCAGTGTGTAATAACGTGATGGTTGATAAAAGCATAATACTCAAAAAAATAAAAAACTATGATATATATCCCAATTTTCATACATCTCGAAAAATATTTAATTATTTTTTTATAAAATCATATATTTCATAACAATCGATTTGAAATATAAGAGCATACATATACATATATATATATATATATATA
>NW_018165048.1:360427-361994 GCF_001263595.1 Phalaenopsis equestris
AAAATGGCGGCGAGCTCTGCTAGGGTTTCGCCCGATGGCGAAATCCAACTTTAACCTTCGGCTTCACTCCATCGTCTTCGTGCGTGGCCACTGTTTCGTCAGCTTCGGATACAATCTCGCAAGTTGTTTACCGAGCCTTCTTCATTCTCGGTCGTCTTCTCTGAACAGCTACGCCAGCACCGCGACGTCGCTGTTTCGTCGCTGCTTCGCTTCCTCGTTGCACGTCGCTGTTCCCGTTGCTCAGCGACAGTGCACACGCAGTGAAGCACCAGCCAAGGTTAACGTTTGCTACACCGCCGCCCTCGCTAGTGATAACCCCGCTCCCTTCGCTCTTTCGAATATGTTTCCGCAACTTTTGCTCTTGGCGTTGAAACCGGATTTCTCAAAAAAGCATCCCGTAAAAATGACAAACCTGCAATCTTTCTCACAGAGGCCGAGATCTCCACCCTAGCTGCCCCTGTCGACTGTTCTTAGTAGTTAAGTTTTTTATGGAAACCCTAAACTTGAGCTAATTCGAAAGGATTTTGAGCAAATGAAGCTGAAAGGGGGTTGGAAGATTAGTAAATTGGATGGTCAGCACATTCTCATTCAATTATCAAATGATGTAGACTATGCTCATTTGTTTGTGAGAAAACTCTTTCGAATAGACAACCAGGTGATGAAGGTTTTAAAATGGACGGTGGATTTTGACCCTCGTACTAAACCTCCTAACATTCTTGTTTGGCTGCGCTTCCCAGGTTTGAAGGTTCACCTTTACGATCAAGAGCTCATCTTCGCTTTAGCGATGGTATACGGTAAACCTCTCGAAACTGATATACCTACAGTGAATCTGACTCGGCCTTCTGAAGCCAGAATTTTGATAGAACGAGATATTACTTTACTTTTTCCGGGAGAGATATGGATTGACAGACAGCATCAGAGATTTTGGCAGCAAGCAAAACTTGAACAGATACCTCTTTATTGCACCCACTACCGGACGTTTGGACACTCTCTTTTTCATTGTTATCATTTGCATCCAAATCTAAAATCTCAGAGTAAAAATGCTACTGGATCTGCCCACTTTATACATATCCCTCTTCCACCATCGAGTGCATTCCACAGACTTTTGAACACCGGTTGACACCATGCCACCTCTCCCTCCCACTACCTAAGACAATATTATTTTTGTTCTTCCGACTGATGTATTGGCAAATGGTTCACTTGGGCATCCTACAGTCTCTATCACTATTGAAAAAAATACTGCAAGATCCTTACCTCCAAAGGATATTCTTCGGTCTGATAATCAGGATAGTATCACAGCTCCACAACATCAGGAAGCATCAGGTGCTAAGGAGACAGATTTATCATCTCTTCAGAATGAGAATGTTGTTACTGTTAATCAGGAGCTAAGGGCTCATCCTCTTCTACATGCCCGACAATCTGTTGATCACACTGATCAGATGAGCCAGTCTTCGGATGAGGAATGGCAGGTATACACATAAAGGAAGAAAAAGAAGAATGGAGGCACACCCCAGCTTGGGAACTTAATGGATGATACTTTAGTAACTTCGGGTAATGGCACGACGCT
>NW_018165048.1:362287-425380 GCF_001263595.1 Phalaenopsis equestris
TATATATATATATATTTGGGTGACCGGTGGTTATCTCTTCCCCCAAAGGTGGGGGGAGGCAATGATGTGAAGGGCGGTTCTAGATGTTTTGGTGGCGGTGGATTTGTGTGTGAGGCGGTCTCCGGCTTGGAGGGTCTTGTGAAATCGCAAGATAAAGCGATGGTGGGGTCTCAAGACTCCAGTGGCCACAGCCAAGGTGGGTCTAAAGGTGGCAGCAATTTGGGCATGGCTGCGGTTCGTAGCGTTAAGGATATTGAGAGAAATAAGGCACGGGCTGCCTTGGTGACTCATTTATCAAAAGAATTAGAGGGGTTGGTGGTTCTTGATTGCTCGTCAAGTACGATTGTGTCCTACAGTGGAAAGTGGCAATTGGTGCAAGGTGGGTTTAGTGAAGGTTTTGGCAGATAAGAGTCCTTTACTAGTTGAATCACGTGATAATGTTGTCATTGAGGGGACGACAATGGAGGTTGAAGATGAAACTGAAGTTAACCTAAACCATGATGGAAGTATAAATTTATTAATAGTTTAAAAGACCGTTACAACGATGACTCAAAAGAAAGAAAGACACAGCGTAAATAAAAACATTACAACAAGACTCAACACATAAAGACACAGCAAGTTCGGTGACGAATCCACAAAGAGAGTGTCGGAGCGGTGGCTGTGGTGAAGGTCGGAGCAATATCGGGTGAAAGTATGTCAGCACTCATCAAGCTGTCGAACCGTGGCCGGAGAAGTGGGAAATGTCGTCGAAGACTGGAATTTGGAGGTGGTGTGAAAGGCGACTGAGGCCGAGGAACGGAGGCAAGAATGGCAGTCGAAGCCAAGGGTCAAAGGCACGGATGGCGGCCGAAGCCGAGAAATGAAAGCACGAATGGCAGTCGAGCCGAGGATCGGAGGTAGAGGAAGACTGTGAGTTGCCGGAAGGAAGGAAGCAGTGGTTGGAGGAGATGGGATGGCCAGACAGAGGCTACAGGCTGCTGGGAGTGAGGCAGCAGGTATAGGTGCGAGCAAAGTAACGTTCAGCGACGGTGTTGGAACAGCAGCAGGGAGCTGCGACTGCAAGAGGCTGCAATGGAGGCATCTAGAAGGGGCAGTAGGGAGTTGTGACTACAAGGAAGCAGCAGTGGAGGCATCTGGAAGGGGCAGCCGGGGGTTTGCGACTGCAAGAAAGCTGCAGTGGACTGGGCGACAGAGAGAATCGAGCGGTTGTGGGCTGGAAGGGCGGTGGTCGGCAGTGTAGGAAGATGGTTAGATTGATGGTGGACTGCGGGGCAGCATGTGGTGGTCAGAACGAAGAAGATAATCACCACCTCGAACGAGGATAAAGCCGGAGCACCTTATCGTCGGATACAGCCTTAGGGAGGGAAAATATTCAGACAAAACTGAATTTAAATTTCAAAAAAAGACCCCTACACTAGACACTTCATCTCATATTTATAAAAAACGACCCTAATTTAGGAAACATTTAAATTAAGAAAGAAGAATAAAAATAAAATCAAGATCTCAAATGTTAGGAAAGATTTAAATTAGGGAAGGAAAATAAAATCAATATCTCAAATTTTAGGAAAGGTTTAAATTAGGAAAGGAGAATAAAATCAAGATTTAGGATTTTATGAAAGAATTTAAATTAGGAAAAGACTTAGGAAGGAAAATAGGAAGAGAAAGAAAGGAAAGAAAAAGGAAGGGAGAAAATTGAAAGAAAAGTGGAGGAAGAAGGGGGAGGTGGGCCCCCCTCCAAGAGGATCGGCCCATCCAATTGGGCTGGACCTATGCCTATTCGGTCCCCCATGAGCCCCGCGTCAATCTCCTGAAGTTGAGGGAGCTTCGACCTCAACTATCGAAGCTTTTGGATCCTGGAAGTGCGTAGTAAGATCTGCAAAGTTGAATGCAGTTGAAATGTTGTAGTCCCCTGGTAAGTCAATATTGTACGCGTTGTCGTTGAGTTTTCACAGAGTTCTGAAAGGTTTGTCTGCTCTAGGTTTCAGTTTTCTAAAAGCTCCCACAAAAAATCGTTCCTTTTTTAACCGAATCCAAACGAAGTCGCCTTCTTAAAATGTCACATTTTTCTTTGATATGTTTGCCAGTATTTGATATTTTCAGTTTCGTCTAGCTATCTCATTACCAACCCCTTCATGTCTTTGTTGGATCTCATGAACCAGCTCTGTAGCTTCTTGGCTGAATTCTGACGTCAACAGAAGTGAAACCAGGTCAAGTGGTGTTAGCGGGTTGCGGCCGTAGACAATCTCGAATGGGTTGCGCCCCGTTGTCGAATTTGTGGATCTGTTGTAGGCGAACTCAGCTTGAGCTAGGATGATGTTCCATTGTTTATTCGTCTTTCCTACGAAACTTCTTAGCAGTTGTCAGGCTCTTGTTCATTACTTTGATCTAATTGTTTGTCTGTGGGTGAGCTGTTGAACTGAATTGGAGCTTAGTGCCTAACTTTCCCCAGAAGGTACGCCAAAAGTGGCCAAGAAACTTGACATCTCTGTTAGAGTTAATAGTTATGGGAATAATGTGTAGCCTGACAATCTCCCTAAAGTATAAATCAGCGATGTGAGCGGCGTTTAGTGTGCGGTGGCAGGGTACAAAATTTGTCATTTTTTAAAATCAGTCCACTACAACTACGATAGAATCTTTGTTCCTCTGTGTCCTAGGAAGACCTAGTATGAAGTCCATGTTGAAATCCACCCAAGGTGCCTTTGGTACAGGTAAAGGTGTATACAACCCTGTATTCTGCCCTCTTATTTTTTCCAAATGACAAACATTGCATTGTCAGACGTGTCGCTCTACAACTCTTGTTAGTTGAGGCCAGAAGAAGTGTTCTTTCATGAGGATGAGAGCCTTATCTCTACCGAAATCGCCTGCGAGGCCTCCATTACGGTTCTCTTGTATAATTGTTTCTCTTAAGAAGCATATTGGAATCCATAGTTTATTTAGGTAGAACAAGTAGACATCTGCAAGGTAGTATTACCCAGTCGGCTTTTCCTGACATTATTCTCAGGTATCATTGAAGTCTTCGTCTGTTGTATACAAGTCTTTGATGATCTTGAACCTTATGACACTTGTTTGCATTGAAGTGATTAATAAGTGACATCCTCTTAGTGCATCTACGATGCAGTTTTGGCTTCCAACTTTGTGTTTAAGTACAAAATTAAATGATGCCAAAAAATTCTACCCAAGTTGCGTGTCGATGTTTAAGCTTACTCTGGTTGTTTAGAAATTTCAAGGCTTCATGATCTATAAATAGTGTGAACACACTTGTCAACAAATAGTGGCTCCCATGCTCTAAGTCTCGAATGATTGCATGGAAATCTTTGTCGTATGTCGAGTATTTCCTCCTGGAGTCCTTTAGTTTCTCATTAAGAAGGTGATGGGGTGACTGACTTGGCTCAGTACGGCCACTATTGCGACGTCTGATGCATCACATTCTACTTTGAATAGTTATGTGAAATCTGGCAAGGCTAAAACTGGTGCTTGAGTTACTTTTTCTTTTAGAATGTCAAAGCTAGTCTGAGCATGGCCAAGTGAATTCTTTGCCTTTTACAAGCTCAGTGAGGGAAACAGTAACACAGTAAAATGATGCTAGCCCCAAAAACTGTCTTAATTCGGTGAACGATTGCGGTGTGGTATAGCTTATAATGGCTTCGATTTTTGTCAGGTCCATTTGAATGCCTATGATGGATACGATGTATCACAAAAAACATACTTGATTTGTCATGAAAGTGTATTTCTTTGGATGGGCATATAGTTTCTTGTTACGGAAGACTTTGAATATTGTTGTCAAGTATTGTACGTGTTCTTCGTCATAATGATTATATACCAGTATGTCGTTAAAGTAGACTACCACGAACTTCCAGACGAGGTTGCAAAATACCTGATTCATTAATCTCTCATGAAGGTGTTAGGTGCATTGACAGACCAAAGGGCATGACTGCCCACTCATATAATCAATCTCATGTCTTGAAGGCGGTCTTCCATTCGCCATTTGGTTTCATCCGTATTTGGTGTATCCACTACGTAAGTCAATCTTTGAGAACAAAGTGGCTCCGTCTAACTGGTCTAAGAGGTCGTCTAGTTGAGGAATTAGAAATGGGTACTTGATAGTTATTTTGTTGGTGACTCTGCTATCGATACACATCCTCCATGATCCATCTTTCTTGTGTAACACTAGGGCAGGCACAGCGCACTGACTTGTACTTTCTCTAACTAACCCTTTGGCGATGAGACCTTGCACTTGTCATTGTAGTTCCTTGTATTTCGTCAATCTTAGCTTGTAGGCAAGTCGATTTGGTAAGACTGATCTAGGTATCAGGTCTATTGCATGCTGAACCTCCCTCAGTGGTGATAGTCCTTCTGGCACACTATCTATCTGGAAGTTTTGAAGTAGAGGTTGTAGGCATGTTGGTAT
This sequence comes from Phalaenopsis equestris, assembly GCF_001263595.1. Lineage (NCBI taxonomy): Eukaryota > Viridiplantae > Streptophyta > Magnoliopsida > Asparagales > Orchidaceae > Phalaenopsis > Phalaenopsis equestris. The sequence goes on from NW_018165048.1 coordinate 366,696, forward strand.
TAAGTTTTCTTCCTCGAACCCCTCGAGTATGAGTAGGGCCGGTGCCATCGGTGCTTCTCGAACTAACTGCATGAACGTGGCTCTTGGAACGATTGTTTCCTCGGTGTTGTTTATTCCTCTTGCATCTTTACTTGGTAGTAATACGATGTGTTTCTCATCTTTCTTAAATGAGTATTTGTTTTTAAACCCGTCATGTTGACCTTTGTGGTTGTATTGCCAAGTTTGTCCTGATAGAATATGGCATGCATCCTTGGAAATGACATCACACCAGACTTGATCCTTTAGTTGGTTGTCAACAAAGCACAGTTGATCCACGTGGATTTCATTCCCTTTTTTCAACCAAGTGAGGAAAAAACAGTGGGGATGTTTCTGTGTGGGTAATTCTAACTTTATCACCATTAGTGTAGAGATGACATTTTCACAATTGCCACTATCGATTATCAGACTGCAAACTTTACCTTTTACTGTATAATTCTTGTGAAAGATGCCATGTTTTATTCATGACTAACCACGTGTTGGTTCTAATTGTAAGACTAATCGTATGACTAGCAGTTCGTCTTCATCCTCTGGAAGCTGATATTCTTCATCAAAATTTTCTTCTGATTCCTCATCCTCACTTTCCTCCATGACTTTGGTCTGTAAAAGAGACAATTCCTCTTGTGGGACAATTGGAGATGTGGCCAAAATTGAGGCATACAAAACACTTTTTGGCTGGAATTGGCCCGGATGAGCTTGCCTTCTCGAGTTTCTTACCACTTTGGTCGATTTTTTTATTCCCGGAAGTTGGTTTCCCCATTCCTGGTGAGCCTTTGTCGGTAGTTGTCGTTGTTGGGGTTAGTTTATATTAGGATTGCTGCTGAAAGGAAACATGTGGTTTGGTCTGCTTCTGCTGTCTTTCAACTTTTAGAGCTAAGGTTTGGGCGTCACTCATTGACCAATAGGGTTGTAGCTGAAATACGTTGCTAATGGCGGCTTTCAGGCCTCCACGGGCGATGGTATGTTCCTCTTGTTCGACCAAGTCGCACTTTATTTGTGAAAGAAAGAATTTTGCTGTGAATTCCTCTACAAACAACTCTCTCTGCTGCACGTTGTGGAGCTTCAGGAGCATATCATGGTAGTAGTGTGGAGGCAGGTATTTCCGCGGTAGCGCTTTCTTCATTTTGTCCCACTTTGTGATTTTGTAGCGCCATCTCTCATTCATTGAAGGTGTAGGTTGTCCCATCATAATGAGGCGTGCTTTTTCAGTTTAATGGCTGCTAGTTTGACCCGCTTAACTTCAGGTATCTCCTTGTATTCGAAAGTTCGTTCGACCGCTCACACCCAGTCAAGGAATTCATCTGGATCCATACTTCCATTAAAATCAGGGAGATCTATTTTAATGTCGAAGTGTCGATTGCCTCCAGGTTCTCGTGGTCCCCTCTAGTAGTGGATGCCAGAAACGGAGTGGACAGTATTTGTCGTCGTTGTTATCTTCCTATCGAATTGATTGAGATAGTCATCCCTGTCTTCCTGTCGACTCTCTAGGTCACCATTGAGGGTGACTTCGTCTTGGGTCCCTTCATCGAGTTCAGCTGATTATTGTTTCGAGCGGCGAATTTCACGTTGGATCGCATCCCGGGTGGTGTCCGGTACGTTTCTCCTAGGGGGCATAGTTGATGGTTTGGATGAGGAGACAAGGAGATTGGGGAAATAAGAAAGAGGGACAAGGAGGCTTGACGAATAGAAAGAAAAGAGAGGAAAGGAAAGCAAAGAAAAAAAGAAAATGTGGGAATTTTTGGATTTGGAAGGGATGCGGATGCTAGGGAAACCTAAGATAGGACTACAGTTGGGCTAGCTCTGATACCAAATGATACCTGAGTTAGCCCAAACACAACGCAAAAAATGCATTTATTAATAACATAAAAGACGGTTACAATGATAACTCAAAAGAAAGAAACACATTGCATAAATCAAAACATGAGAACAAGACCAACACATAAAGACACAAAAAGCTCGATGAGGAGAGAGTTTAAGAGAGAGTGTCGGACCGATGGTTGCGGTGAAAGCCAGAGCGATGTCAGGTGAAAGTAAGTCAGTGCTTGTCAAGGCATCAAACCATGGTCGAAAGAAGCGAGAAACATCCCCAAAGACTGGAATCCAGAGGCAGTGGGAAAGGCAGTCGAGGCCGAAGAACGAAGGAACTATTTGTGGCCAAAGTCGAGGGGCGGAGGCGCTGACGACAGCCAAAGGTTAGGAACGAAGGCACGAATGACAATCGAATCCGAGGAGCGGAGACGAAGGAAGACTGTGAGATGCGGTAAGGAAGGAACAGCGGCTGAAGGCACTGGGACAACCGGACGGAGGTTGCAGCCAGTTGAGAGTGGGGTTGCAAGAGGAGGTGCGAGCAGAGAAGTGTCCGGCAGAAGTGCTGGAAGAGCAGCAGGGAGCTGCTACTGCAAGAGGCTACAGTCGAGGCTTCTAGAAGGGGCAGCAAGCAACTGCGACTACAGGGAAGCTGCAATAGAGGCTTCTGAAAGGGGTAGCAGAGGGGATGTGACTTCAGGGAAGCTACAGTGGACTGGGCAGCAACTTGAGAGGAACAACAAGGAGAATTGGGCGGCGGAGGGCTGGTAAGGAGGTGGTCAACGGTCCATAGAACGATGATGCATTGTGGGGTAGCATGTGTTGGTCGAAACGACGAAGATAATCACCACTTAGGACAAAGTTACAGCCGAAGCACCTTCCTCATCGTCGGATACAGCCCTCGGGATTCAAACAAAACTGAATTCAGATTTTAAAACAAAGACCCCTAACACCAGACACTGCATCTCCAATTTATAAAAGACTTAACCCTATTTTAGGAATCATTTAAATTAATAAAGGAGAATAAAAATAAAATCAAGATCTCAAACTTTAGGAAATATTAAATTAGAGAAGGAGAATAAAATCAAGATCTCGGATTTTGAGAAAGGTTTAAATTAGGGAAGGAGAATAAAATCAGGATTTAGGTTTTTCGAAAAGAAAATAAATTAGGAAAAGGCCTAAGAAGGAAGATAGGAAAAAGAAAAGAAAGAAGAAGGAAGACAGAAAAAGGAAAGGAAAGAGGAAGAAGGGGGCTATGGGGCCCCTTCCAAGAACAAGTTAAGGTAATTATGGCAGAGACCATGGGATAGATTCCCAGATTCAAAGTGGTGCAATTCATGTTATGGAGGCTGAGGATCAAGGGGGTTCTACCCATAGGGTCTGAGTTCGCCGGTGGAGAACAGGAACGAGACCCGATTGAATGTCGTTGATACTGAGGTTAGCACAGAGAAGAATTATCCAAGTAAAGTTTGCTAATCCAACATGAGAGATGTTGATATGGGTAATCATATATTGGAAGATCAAAATAATAATCGATTGAGGTAAAATGAGATGGAAGCTGGGTCTTTTGCTACAGGGGTGGATTCAGGTTGTCGAATTGCTCATGATCCTAATGAAGGTAGAGAATGTGCCAGGTGGTGGTAATAATGCTAATACCAATGCGTTATCTCGTAGTTTGCAACTCCTATCTCGTCTTCAGTCATGGAATAGTGGTAGAATGGTGAATAATCATGACAAGCCTTCCTCAATGAAGGTAACTAATTCAGAACCTTCCCAACATAACCCTTTGGGATCGACAGAATCATGTCCAACCAATCTCTAGGCAACTGAAATCCTACTAATGGAAGAGGTATGGATAACGCCTCGAGCCGGCCAGTTCATATTCGGATTACATCCCATGAGAATATAGCTGATTTCATAAGCGAGGATAAGGTAGTGTCTCTAAATTTTAATTGTGTTCTGCAAAATATTCAGAAACTTGAGAAAACCTTGGTGGGTAAGTTGCTCGGCAACCATCTCCCCAATTCAACCTTAAATGGTCCAAGGTTGGTTTATTCAAGCTTACAAGCGTCAGCAACGACTACTTCATATGTATTTTTGAAAGGGTGGAGGAACGGTAAACAGTTCTAACCAGGGGACCTTGGTTTGTGGTTGGACATATGATTGGGCTCAACATGTGAAAATCTTCATTCTCACCAAAATCGTTGGATGGATTTTCAGGCTCTAAGATGGATCAGATTACCCCAACTACCTTTCATTTCTTGGGATAATACCAATATTCTTCATATTGCTGCATTAGTTGGGCAACCACTTTGGTTGGATGCTAGCACTTACTCGTGGGAGAGGAATTCTTATGCTAGGGTTTGTACTGGAGTGGACATATCTTCAAAATTGATAGTTGAAGCTTAGGTTCAAGGAATTGATAGGAAATTCTACCAAAGTTTTGAATACGAGGGCCTCTCTCACCTCTGTTTCAATTGTGGCAAGGTGTGACATAAACTTCCTCAATGTAAATATGTCAATGCTTCCAAAATAAAGCAATCAATTAATGATGGTTGTTCTCACTCAGATTCTATGAACAAGGTGGTTCCTAACTCTCCGGATGCTCGCGAATGTATGGACTTTAATTCCACTAAATCTAAAATTATTGATGGGGCTTCAGTTATTAATGAGGCGAAAGCTACCTTTGATGTGGGTCCTTGGACCATGGTATCAAAAAATTGTAAAAAACCCATTTAGAACCAAGCAACAGTTTGTTAATAAACCACAGCATGTTTCGGCCAGTTCTTTTATGGCTAACGATGAGGCTCAACACAGTATTGGATTGGAAGTTGTTTATACCAATAAGGCTATTATATATCAGGAGGTTGCTAGAGTGGATCCCCCTAGTTCGGTGGTTGGCAGGATTACCCCACCAAGCCATGGTCGGAAACCTAAACCAATCAGTTGTGACATGGATAACTGAAGCCATAAGGTTAAAACTTCTAAGAAAAAAGTCTCAAAAACTCATTTTGATAAAGAGCATCTTCATCTTGTTATAATGAATAAACAAAGGAGAAAGAGGAAAAATCAGTCAGAGGTTAGAACGAAAGATAGGGTAGCGTCCCCATTGGTGACTTAATGGGTTCTATTATTGCTTGGAATCGCAAAGGTGCCGGCAAGGCAGCGGTGGGCAGTTAGCTGCATCACTCAGTTGTTGCTAAATATGTGTTTCTAGTGTGCCTGTTGGAAACAAAAAATTGAGGAGCTTAGTAGACATAAGATTGACAAACTCATTGGGTGTGGGTAGGATTATTTCCACCAACCGGCAAATGGCAACTTTGGAGGCATTCCTATGATTGGAAGCGAGATGTGACTATTTTTCATGTTACCCACCAACCAGGTTAGTTGTGTATATATATGCTAACAAGGATTATCTTGATGTAAACCCATGTGGGTGGCACTATCACAAATTCTTGATAAATATGTTCTGACTATTTGTGTGTGTGTGTGTGTGTGTGTGTGCGCAGGGGGTGTCACCTTTCGGGATGATAAAAATGAAGGGAAAAGATTCATTAATTCCTTGGGAGTCATTGAGATGAATGACTTCTTTTTGGGAAATGATCATGAGGTTGGTTCTATCAACCCTAGGTTCACTTGATGCAAAACAAGGACCAAAGTAAGATTTGGTGCGTCATGATCATTTCTTAATCAACACAGTGGCTCTTGGTTTAGTTCCAAGTATGGTGGTGAGACATTTGGTCAGACCACTATCCTATTATATTGCAGTTGACCGATAATATTAATAGACATGCTCAAAAGTAGATTCGTTTCGAGGACACTTGGCTTTCTTTCGCCTCTGTTTAAAAAATTGTTGTGAATAAATAGAGAAAAAGAGACTTTGGCACACGTTATGAAATTTTGCATAGGAAGTGCAAAAGAACTTTAACTGCTCTACACAATTGGAGTAAGAGCAAGTTGAGAAATGCCCGGGGACCATAAAATCGAGCTTGAGAAGGAGATCAAAGCTCCTCAAAATCTGGAGTAAGGTAAAGATGGTCTTTCGGTGGAGCTAAGAAAGTAATTTACAGGACAAGGTTATGGAGTTAAAAGCTATAGTTGCCCAAATTACCTCCTGGTGGAGACAGAGCCAAGCTCCCTTGGTTTAATGAGGGAGATGCTAACTTGCATTTCTTCCATTCAGTTGCTATTGGTAGGCACAATTTTAACAGGATTAAATGCATCAAAGGGGATGATGATGACATTTCGGAAGACCCATCGGTCATTCTCAAGGGTTTCATGGACTTCTTTAATGCCAAATGATGTGAGAGAGAAATATAATTTGATAACTGCCCTGATCTTTCTAGTAGTAATTCCTTCTTTATTACTCCCGAGTTTGCTAGTGCCATTACCCGTGAGGTGTCTCAAGAGGAAATTTGGGAAATTGTTTGCAGTATGGGTAAAAACAAGTCTCCTGGGATAGATGGTATTACGTCAACTTTTTTTAAAAATGTTGGCATATTGTTGATAAAGATATTTTTGTAGTTGTGAGAGAATTTTTTGCTAGCAATTTCATGCCTCCAAGCTAGAAAGAGACATTGGTGGTTTTTATCATGAAAGTTGATAATGCTAATAGTCCAGCAAAATTTAGGCTTATAAGCCTTCGTCAATCTATTTATAAGGTTGTGGCCAATATTTTGGTCAACAAAATTAAGGACTTGTTACCTTCCATTATCTAACAGGAACAGGGAACTTTTGTTCCTACGAGATCTATTTCTTCTCACTGTCTCTTCGCTCAATAAGTCTTTAACAAATTACATCATTCTACATCAAAGGTTGGCTTTATGGCTTTGAAGATTGACATGGAGCAGGCCTATGATAGGATGAGCTGGGACACTTTAGAAAGGGAGCTTTATCTTTTCAAATTCCCCTACAAGTTTATTTGCAATGCATTAGAAATCCCAAGGTTGCCCTTATTATTAATGGGAATCAAATGGGATGGATTGATGCTAAACGTGGTTTTCAGCAAGGATGTCCTCTCTCGTTGTACTAATTCATTTTATGCTCCGAATTGTTTTCTAAAGCTCTCAAACAAAATCAACACATTGGGATGTCTCTCGTTAAAAGTGGAACCTCTTCTTTATGGCGGACAATATTTTACTTTTTGCAGAAGCTACTACTAGTATGGCAATTTGCCCCAAAGAAATTCTATCAGCTTGTTATGCATGGACGGCTCAAAATGTTAATAAGGCTGAATCTGCTATAGCTTCCAGCAAAAAAGCTCTCAATTTGAGGAAATATCGGATTGCTCGCTTGTTGGGATTCAAGAAGCTAGAAGGGATGGATTACTTGGGTATCAAGCTGGCTATGAGTAAATTGAGAAAGAAGAATTATGATAGTCTTATTCATAAGAACACTTCCAAAATTCAAGCCTGGGGGAATCGTCACCTCCCATTGGCGGGTTGTCACTCTTACCAACACTGCTTTTCTAGCCTTGTCCATGTTTCTTATTACGCGCACTGACATGCAGGAGTGTGTGATGAATGAAATTGACAGATTAGCTCGTAATTTTCTATGGAATAGTAGCCCCGACCAAAAAAGTCTTCATTACATTGCTTGTAACAAATTGTGTGTTCCTAAGCAATGGGCTTGGATTTCACTCAGCTTTACAATGGCATAGCCCTCTTCGAGCCAGATTGGCTTGGAATTTCTTAAAGGAGGTTAATTCTTTTCCTTTCAAATACTTGGAAAGGTGAAAGGAACAAGACTGATTCATGTGTGGAAAATTATTCGCGATGGTGCGAGTAGCCTGATTTAATATTATTTGGTGGAAGGCTGGGGACAAGAAAAGTATTAATTTGACAGATCATACTTGGATTTTGGACATATAGATTTCCAAATAGCCTTAGTTCATCAAAACTAGAGGAAATTGAAATTATGAACATGGAGGATTTATTATCTAATAAAAGTTGGAGAATGTCGGTATTTGAGACTTATTTTGGGGTTGAGCTCATTAATATTACTTAGTAGGGCCAAGTGCTACAATATATACAACCGGATTCTGTTGAACTTAATTTTAAGCATTCTGGGAAAACTATTACTGCTTTGGCATTTGAGAGGCAATTTTTTTATTTTTTTAAAGAAGAAAACTAGATTTCGAGATTTCATCTCCACCCTCGTGAAGTGTTATTTTGGTGGCGTATTATACGTAACGCTGTCCCTTCATATGAATAGCTCTCATGCCGCAATATTATTGAGGATGCTTACTACCCCTTCGGGGATAGCGAGGTTGAAGATTATAGTCATGTGGTGGTAAAATGTAAAGTTATCAAGAAAATTTCTATTCCTGAGTTCGATACTTTTGAGGATGTTGTATGGGCCGAATTTATTGTTATATTGTCTACCAAGGATGGCGGGCTCGCAATGCCAAAAAAAAGCATAGCAAATCGTATCGGATTCTGACTGTTATGGCAGTTTAAATTCTTTCTTTTTTCACTCAACACAATACTTTTCACATCACGGAGCAATGAGGTACCTTTCGGCTTGACAAGCTGTCTTCTTCCAAGCTTTGATACCGATAAAAGTTAATGTTGATGGTTCTCTACTTTCTAATGGACAAGCTGGTCTTGATTTGGTCATACAAGATGAAATAGGGAAGGTTATTATTGCAATTGGTAGAACTTTACTACATTGGTATAATTCGGTGGTGGAGCAAGAGGCCATTCTCTTTTTTACCGCCTTAATTCATCCTTGGATATGGGAAACTAAATGGGTCGTTATTGAAGGGGAAACAACTGTTTCATTACCTTCTTTCGTAAGAGCATGAAGACTAGAGTTTGACAACCTATAATTGGCGATGTTTTGGATATGTCTTCTCTTTTGGAGTTTAAGTAGGTCCTTTTATTTTTTTTTAATAGAAATTGTAACAAAGCAGCCCATGTTCGTTCTAGGCTTGCTTTGGATAGGTGCTTTTTTTGAGATGCTCACACTTGTGACCCCACCTTTTTAAGTGTGATGGCAAATGATGTCAATCACACTATTTCTTCTGCGTAGTTTGTATTTGTTTTTCTTTTTGATTAATGCAAAATGCACACCCTCCAAAAAAATAAAAAATAAAAAAAATTCTAGTACATGTTAGTTATCTAAGAAAATTATTTAAAATATATAGTTTCTTTGATGAAGTTCATTATGTGAATTTCCAAATAAATAATTGAGTTAGATCTATTAGATGGTGATCATTATGAGATGAGTATTGGATATTTTTTGAAAATTTATACAACAGTTTTGATCAAAAAAAGTCATGAGGGACATTGGTGGAAAATAAGTTGACCAGATTAGCCATCTCTACTACATCTCATGCTTGACATGGAGGGGTTAAAATGGGGCATGATAGACCCTCCCCAAATGATACTCTTACTGCAGGACTAGCTATATCATTTATTCATTTTTATGAATACAAATAATGATATATTGGGATATAAATTACTTGTGATTAAGGTGATTATGCATATGTTATTGTCAATCACCCACGTCATGATTGTTTTCAAGCGATAAGCGGCTGAGCTGAAATGAAATTTCGCGCCAAGCTTATCATATAAAGTCCACCAAAAGTGACTCGAAAATTTTAAATTTCAATATGTAGTGATAGTGATGGGCACATCATGAAAACATACACTCTCTAAAGTATAAGTCTGAAACATATGAAGTATCTATCGTCTTGTGGGAAGGTATGAAATGTATCTTTGTGAAGTGGTCGTCTACAATCATAATTGAATGCTTACTCCAATGGATCCATGAAAGATCCGCAATAAAATCCATTCTCATATCCACCCATAATAACTCTGAAATGTGAACAGGAAGGAATATATAGACCTATATTTTTCCCCCATGTTTAAGCTAAATGACGAGCCATACACATTCTAAGACGCCTCTCTTCATATCGTACTAATTTACACTAATAGAAATTCTCTTTTATTAATAAAAGAGCCTTGTCTCTACCAAAATATCCTACTATCCCACCATTCTAGCACTCCTACAAAATGTTCTCTCTAAATAAACTCGTAGTACCCTTCACAAAAAAGAAATAAATAAACTATTAGTAATACATAGTCTATTATGATAAAATAGGTAGTCATTTAACATGTGGAACTGATTATATGATCTTTTCCAATAATAAAAACATCAAAATCTGCTAAAAATTCTCGTCATTGGCAAACGCATCGCTCAATGCTTTGAACTCCACTATCTTTCACTGCATGGCAGTGATTAACAGGTGTCAACAACTCTGTGCATCAACTACCTATTCTTATTCCTAGCTTTGTACTAAAGCAACAAATGAAATGACAAAAGAAAATCCCACCATGAGGCATGTCTACCATTCAACATTCAATGACTGTTCAGAACCTCAATGCTTCGTAATCAATGTAAAGAGTGAATTGACTCGCTAGCAGATAATGACTCTAGTGACTAAGATATCTCATAATGGCATAAAACTAATTGTCATTTTGGAAACTTTGGCCTGAAATCATTCACCTTCTTACTATAGAAGCAAAGAGGGAGTCTGTTTGGACTCAGTCTAGCCCCGATTTTCATATTATAGGCATTACACGCTACCTTAAACAACATGTGTTTCATCTGACCAAGTAAATATGTCTAACTTGAGAAGTTCCTACAAGGGTGTAGCTGTAGAGTAGAAATTTCTTATAAACCTCTTATAAAAAGACATCAGTCCATGAAATTGGTATACCTTAGTGAATGATTGTAGACTAGGCCAATTCATAATAGCCTTATATTAGCTATATTCATCTTAATGCCAACAGCTGATAGAACATAACCAAGTAAGCAAGTCCATGTAATAAAAAAGTGCATTTCTTCGAGTGGTAATATAATTGGGCTGTCTAAAACACATCAAAAGTCTTCTGTGGGTACTATAAGTAATCCTAATACCAAGATATTATCAAAATATGCAATCATAAATTTATGATGAATGCTCGAAAATTCTAGTCAATCAGTCGATTAAAAGCTCTTAAAAGATTGAACAATCGTAATTGTTCACTCATGCAATTTGTATTGAATATTGAAAGTTATCTTCCACTCGTCTCCTGATATCATTTTAATCTAGCGGTGATCACTAAGAAAATCAATTTTGGATAAAATGTTGGCTCAATACAACTAATCCAACAAATCATCCAGCTGTGAAACAGGGAATCAACACTTGATGGTGATTTTGTTTATATCCTTACTATTGATGCACATTCATCAAAAATCATTTTTCTTAAACATAATCAAAACAAGGATTGCATACGGGCTAATACTCCTACAAACCAAGTCTCTAGCCATCAAATATGTAACCTACTTCTATAACTCCTAGTACTTGGCTGGTCACATCCTACCAAGTCTCTAGCCATCAAATATGTAACCTACTTCTCTAACTCCTAGTACTTGGCTGGTCACATCCAGTAGGCAAGTCAGTTTGAAAGAATTGATCCTAGGATGAAATCTATAGCATGCTAGATCTATTCCAATTATAGCAACCAAAGAGATAGTTTGTATGCTAGGACATCTTCAAACTCCTTTAGCAAATGCTACACTATATCAAGTATCGACTCCAACTCACTGTCTTGTCTTAAGACCTGCAAAAAGATAGTGCAAGGTGCTATGATCTCAAACTCTATGTGAACACCTATAATGTTGGATTTCTTCTAAGATAAGAGGATAATATGTTTCACTTCCTTGATGAAGGAATATGTGTTCTTGTAGTCTTCATGCATGTGCAACAGTCGTACTATCAAGAACGGCCCAATAGGATGTGAAAAACATCCATAAATAGCACATCACACCATAACTACACTTGAAATTTCTCCAATAAAGAACTCCATTAGGCATGAACTACGATCTTACTCCCTTTTTCAAACAAGATAGAAAATATGGTAGGATATGATTTAGTGTGGTAAAGCATAATTTGCCCATCATTTGAATAGGCACCACATTCTCACAATTGCCTCCATTAATGATAAAACTACACATTTTCCTTCACAATGCAATATATACAAAAGATATTGTAGCGGAGCTACTGTTTCTCTCTCTTAGGCTCAGTCTGAAAGAAATATCAAACCACTAATATCTCTCCCTTATCGATGGAAAGCTACTACTTTTTAGTGTCATTATCCACTTCTTCCATTGCTCCCAGTTCGATCAAAAAAATTACTCTTGTTAGGTCAATTGAATGTTATATGCTAAATGTTAAGCATTTGAAGAACTTCTTAGCTGGGAAGAACTTGGGGGTGTTGGTCACCGCACCTTTTCTTTACCCTAAGCTGATTTCTCCTTACGTAATACCATTTTGGGTGCTCTAGTAAGTGCGCTCTTGTTGCTTAACACTAGAGTCAAGCATTGCTTATAGGATGTGGAGGACCCTTGGTGATGATGTTGCTTCTCCATCTTTAAAGCTAGGGTTTATATATTAATTATGGACCAATATGATTATATTTGTACCATATTGTCAATAGATGACTTCAGCCTCCAAGATACCTCGTCATTGTGTGCTCCTCTATCTCTACCAACTCATATTTTAGCATGAATTGTTCAAATTCGATCATATACTTCTCAATAGATAAATCTCTCTAGTGCAGATTGTGAAGTTTTAAATACATATCTTACTGATAATGCAAAGAAAGATATTTATATTGCGTCTCTCTTTTCATCTTATAGACCATATACTAATCTTACGTTTCATTTCTCATTGTTTGAGGTACTGCAAATATTCCCACTATAATGAAGCACCATTCTTGAGTTTGATGACTAGCAAGTTGACCACTTTGTCTTGTAGAACATTTTTATACTCAAAGATTCATTCCGCAGTTTAGAGTCATTCCATGATCTTGTCCAAATTCATACAATCGTCAGAATCTAACAAAACAATTTTCACCCCAATGTCATTGCCTCTTCTCTGATATTCTGCATTAAATCGTTGGGACATTAGTTCTTCATCACTATATACTTATTGGTGGAAGGTGTTAATCTCCTACCATCATTATGAATATATGTAATTTTTTCGGGTGATCTTCTTTTAAATTCAACAAGCTTGTGTTGTGTTTGGAAATTTTTCTCGTATATCCTCCAGTGTTAGGTCTTGGTTTGATTGTTTCTCCTTGATAGCATCTCTTTCCTCCACTTAGGGTAAGAATAGTGGTTTTGGGATGGCCAAAGGTGAGAGAGTGATGGTTAGTGTTAGGGTTAGGATTAGGGATGTTAGGAAAAGGTATTTGTTTAGATAGATGAAAAAGGTTATAAGAAATCAGGTTTAGTAGGGGAGAATGGCAAATCCCTAAAGATTTAGTGTTTGTATGCTATGATACCAACAACGTCAATCTAAGTTTCCTAGAAGACTTATAAGAATAAAAGGAAGAGATAAGGATTTTATAGGATGAGAAACAGAGGGAAAAACTGACAGTGTCTGAGAATCCAGCGCAGATTAAAGTTGAACAGTAGCTGTCTCGCAGAAGATACCATGTAGGAAGCAATATTTGAAGGTATAGAGGGTCTTTGGACATCCAAGAGAATCCACCATCTATATCAAATCAGATTACAAACACAAGACCTGAGATTAGAAAAGAATACAACACACAGCTAAGAAGAAAACAGAGAAACAATCTCTAAATCACCATAAACAAAAGCTAAAATCACAAACCAGGACTTGGCAACATATTTATATATTCCAAAGCAAAATAAACTTAATAATAGCATAAATAAAGTAAACAAGGACCCCAAGGGACAGCCCTTGCGGCTGGAAGTCATTAAATCAGTCCCTCTTGGACCGGCCTTCACTTTCGAGTCCAACTAGGTGTGGGAACAGGATTGGAAACAAGATAGAACGCCCGTATCTTATAGCACTTTCAACGCCCATATTAAAATTTCCAAGAAATATAGAATAAATAATGAATCACACAAGATTAAACTGACCTACTTCGAGTGCATTACTCACAAATATAACCATCCCTAAAACCAACATATGCGAAATTATCAATTTAACATGAGCTCAAAATGAATAGCCAAAGGGAGCTAAAGGCGATTGTGGTGATGGCACAACATTCTTAGATAGAAATTAGAATCATATTTTCATCAATTAAGCATTTTTAAACTCTATACTGTTCATTTTGAATGGTTAAGTAATCTTAACATGAATTCTCTATGACACTTCTATTCAATAAGGTTAAAGAAATGTTGCACATATAATGTTGAAAATTAACCACACTAATAAAAACATCTAGGCCTGTTTAGATTGATTTCTTTTATGTTCTATTGGGGATATCTTATCACCATTGTCATTCATTGCTTCCCCGCCTAATCAATACTCTTAAAAATGCTTGCATTATTTTATTAGTCTCTGCTTATTGTTTGAGAGTGAATTTTAAATGAAGCAACATGGATATTTAATTTTAGCACATATTTTGATGATTTCGTAAAAAGGGTGACCATAAAAATGGTGAAATCTATCTTACCATAATCTTCATAAAATTTTGATAAAATTTTAACCATTTACTTAGATATAAAATTTTGATAAAATCTTCACCATTTACTTAGCTACAATAGTTTCGCATTTAGTAGCTAGATTCGACAAAATTCCAATACTAATATATCTCAAAACATGGCATAAATCACTAATTGCATCATCTGCATACAGTACTAATTTGTTCCAAGAAAAATAGAGCGTTTGAAATTTTTCCGTCATAATGTATAGGTAGAATTTCATATTTTTCATGCATCCTTGCTCTTTCAGTTTGCATTTTAGCATTCCGCACGGCATCCAGTCTTTTAGGCATGGGCCGGTTTAACATATTTTGGCAGGAGAGCAAGTAATAAGCTCAAGCCATGAATATTAAGTATGCAATTTCAGGAAGCACATAATAAGTTTATATCAACATTCATAAAATGGGATAAGTTAATTCATGCATTCGCATTAGTGCACGTAAAAAATGTGCCCTTTACCTATGCCAGAGAGCTAGCTAAGTGCTAGTGCAAAGTAGATCCCTACTGATGTAGGAGAGTGATCTGACATGCATGTGTTTGACCTATGAAAATAAGAGATTAGAATAAAGGCTTGCGCCTTGAAATGTGCCGAAAAGTTATATTAGAAAACTCGTGTGGAAAATGGAAAGCAAATCATGTTCTTGTGGCCGGAGAAAAAATATGGCGTTTGCCACAATTATAAACAGTGATATTATTCTTAATAGTATGATATCTGTGAACGTGAATACGTAATAATTGTGCTTAGTATGTGAAAATCGCACAATGAATTATTATATTTTTGAAGTTAACATGGAAAGGTTACTTGTTATATTGATGCATGGCAACTATTTATGATGAACTGTTCACTTAGTTTTATAAAAGAATTCTAGGTGCACGCATGTTATGTATATTTACTAACATACTAGTATCCCAAATTGATATTGATGTCATGTGTGCATTGATGTGATTCGACATATCTAACTTATCTACAATTAATATTAAGCACATACACTTTTGTCATGTTTTACAATTATAAACTAAAGTATGCATATGACTCTTTCCATGAATTGGATTTGGTGGAAATATTGTAAAAACCATCAGGCTTATTACTCATTATTTTGTATTTATGTATCTATTTGATTTTAGAGAAGGATCTGAACTAGAGTAGAGACTAATCTACTGCTGGTTATTAATTAGAAGTTGGTATTTTAGTTTGGTCAAGATAATTAACACTGTCACTGTATGCGAATAATGGATGGTTAATTTAGGTAGTCAACAGCCAACATAAAATTTGTCGAAAAATCATGACAAGAATCCTTTAAATCCTTGTGTAAATGCTAGGGCATCCCGCCCGGATGAAGTGACAAATAAGCAAGGGTTCTCACATTACAGAAGGATGAGGGTAAATAAGTTAGTCTATGAAACTAATATTAGGATAGGATCTTTGAATATAGGTACTCTCGCACATAAGTTAATGGAATTAGTTGATATTTTGGTTCATAAGAAGATAAATGTATTATGTATTCAAGAAACTAAATGGGTTGGAGAAAAGAATAAGGAGATTGATAGCTTAGGTTTTAAATTTGGGTATTCATGTAGGAGTCGCACTAAAAATGGTGTATGTGTAATTATGGATAAGAGTTTGAAAGATAACGTTGTAAAAATTAATAGAATTGGAGATAGAAATACAGCTCTAAAGTTTGTTATTGAAAGTAAGACTTTTAATCTTATAAGTGTTTATGCTCATCAATTAGATTTAAATATAGGTTCAAAAGAAAAACTTTGGAATGACGTAGAAGAATTAATATTAATGATACCTCTTGAATAAAGAATTTTTATTTGAGGAGATTTAAATGGACATGTTGGCAGAGTGATGAAAGATTTTAGAAATATTCATGATGGTTACAGTTTTGGAATGATTAATGAAGAATGTAGAATCATTGTAGATTTTGTTTTAGAGTATGATTTTGTTATCGTAAATACATTATTTACAAAAAAAAATATCATATTATTACTTGTAAGAATGGATCGGGTAAAACAAAAATTGATTATTTTCTTTTGAAAAAAAAATGTTCGTCTAGAGTGTAAAGATTATGCGGTAAATCCAAGTAAAAATTTAAATAATCAACATCTATTATTAGGTCTGACTTTTTAGATGAAGAGTTGTAAAATAAAAAAATACAATAAAATATTATTATAGAATTAGATGGGGGCACCTAAAAGATAAATAAAATCAATTTTATGAGTAAATTTCAAGATTTTAATATTTAGGATGTCCATGAAGAAGTGAATTCTATGTGGGATAAATTAACAAACACTATTAAACAAGTGGCAAAAGATGTACTTAGAGAATCAAATAGAAAAGTTTTTTTATGAATAAAAATAGTTGGTGGTGAAATAATAATATGCAACAAAAAATAAAATAAAATAAGTGTTATAAAAATTGATTTAAATGTAAAAGTGACCCTAAAAATTCTGTTTTTAGTGATCTTTATAATAAATTAAATACTAAATATGATGAAATATATATGCATAACTAATCAAACAAAGAGAAAAGAAAAGTAAAGATTTAATTCAAGTAAAGTGTATTAAAGATGAAAATAAAAAAATAGAGGAAGGTATTCAAAATAAGTGGGTGAGCTATTTTGATAAACTTTTCAATGAAATTTATAAAAATATAATCAACTTTAGTGATCTTAATATCATTAATAATAATAAAATATTTTATTTTTACCATTGCATTGGTAAAAAAAATTGACAAGGCTTTAAAAAAATCAAGAATGAAAAATCAATAGGACATGATGATATCCTAATTGAAGTGTGGAAATATTTAGATGATTTGAGAATTTCTTGACATACTAAACTCTTTAATATTATTTTTAGAATTAAAAAGTTGTCTAAAGAGTGGAGGACGAGTATTTTGGTCTCCATTTTTAAGAATAAAGTAGATGCACAAGAGTGTGCAAATTATAGAAGAATTAAATTGATCTATCATAGTTTAAAATTATGGGAGAAGGTAATTGACCATAGGTTAAGATGTGATGCAAAAATTTCTCATAATCAGTTTGGATTTATGTCGAGCAGGTCTACTTTGGAAGTTATACATTTATTGAGAGGTTTGATGGAGAAGTGCAAAAAGAATAAGATAAACCTACATCATTTGATTTTTATTGATTTAGAAAAAACTTACGATAAGGTTCCAAGAGAAGTACTTTAGAGAGTTCTAAAGAAGAAAAGTGTTGATACGACATATTCTCGGTCATCAAAAATGTGTATACTAGAGTTGTTACTTGTGTTAGAGTAGAAGGAGGATTGACCAAGCATTTTCTGTTTTTAGTCGGATTACAACAGGGATCGGCTTTTAGCCCATATCTTTTTTGTTTTAAATATGGATGCTCTTATTGGACATTTATAAGAGGATGTACCTCGGTGAATGCTTTTTGCTGATGATAACCTTCTTGTGGATAAGACTAAATAAAGAGTTCAAGAAATACATGAATTATGGAGGTCTACATTGGAGTCTAAAGACCTTCGTATGAGTATATCTAAAATTGAATAAATTGAATGGAATTTTAGTAGTAGTAGTAACTCTAGTGACAGAGCTGTAACTATGGGTGATTAAATTATTAAAAGCTGTGATCGTTTTAGATAACTTGGGTCAATTGTTCAAAGTGATGGTGATATAAATTGGAATGTTATTAGTAGAATTCAAATTGGTTGGTTGAAGTGGAGGAATGCATCGGGCTTATTGTGTGATAGAAAAGTACCGCTTAGACTGAAATGAAAGTTTTATAAGATGATGGTGAAACCTGCTCTACAGTGCAAACTTTTGGCCTTTAAAAGAGAAGCATAAAACAAAGTTAAGGGTTGCTGAGATGAGAATGCTGAAGTGGATGAGTGGTTTGACATTTAGAGACAAAATACAAAATAAATATATTCGAGATAGGGTTAGTGTAGCTTCAGTGGAGAACAATGTTAGAGAGAGTCGTCTCAGATGGTTTGGTCACATTAAACGCCGACCATCTGAATAATCCTGTTAGGAGAGTAGATGTTTTAGACTTTACTTATGTTAAGAAAGGTAGATGTAGGCCTAAAGAGACTTGGGCAAGTTGCATAAAAAATGATCTTAATCTATTATCAGTAAATGAAAATATGACACTCAATAAGACGTAATGAAGAAAAAGGATTCATGTAGCCGACCCCACTCAGTGGGATAAAGGCTTATTGTTGTTGATGTATACTGTCATTCGATAATAAACATAGCAAAAAATTCTTTAGAAGTAAATAGTACAATCATGTTATTAGAAGAATAATTTCCTTAATTTGCATTATTACTCTATAGCAATTATTAGTAGCCCTATGAAAAATTGAAAAGGGATTATAAAAAATTTTAAAAATAGATATTGGCCATTAGCAGGCGGCTAGTATATAGAATGTTAGGTTTTTTATGGTGCCAACTAAAATGAATTGAAATTTTCCTCAGATGTCTCATCCAAATCAATATGATCCACTCATGTATTGGCAATATTAGGGTGACAATTTATGTGACAAAGTACATTTTAGAGATTAGATATGTTAAATAGAAATCTTGACAAAATAAGACCTTGAAAAGTGTTTCCTTAAGACGGGTTTTAAGAATCATAAATGTTGGCAAAGTTCAATCAACTTGTCACACCCTGGGTCCGGAAGGCAGTACACTCCGGCAACACAGGGCATGATGAAAAAAATTGAACATGCTTTGTATTCTTAAATGGAAAAGAATTTACAAGTAATAATAGAAAAAAATAGAAAAAATTCAATTTTTTATTCCAAAAATAAGGATACGACTGATACAACTAAACGAAAATGAGACAACTGAAAAAAAAAACTAGAATAAAAATAAAGAGATAACTACCCAATCAGAAAGAAAATACAATAATTCATACAAAACTGAAAAATACCAAAAGTAAATCTAAATCTGGAAAGTGTTCAAACCTGTTATATAAAAATATCAACAGATGGGTAAGAAAATCAAACTCAGTAATTAAATACTACTTATTAAAGCATAAATGGTAACGAAAATAGGGCATGTAGTATGACTAATAAGTATGAATGATTTATTACGTGCAAAAAAGAATTTGCAAGGACCGTCATATGTTTATGATCATGAATAAGAGTTACTTGAACACATGCACTTTTTTGTAGATATTTACATGCTACAATATCAGGTGTTTTGGTACAGATATGAATAATCAATCATTTCACACTAGTTGATAATATAAAATTTCAATATATACATATATACATATAATTATATTTATATCTAGTCGGTCTACTACAATACCCTGAAACAAGAAAAGATAAGCACCAAGCTCATGGAAATCAACTGATTTCTCTGAAGCACCTATCAGTCCGGCTAGCTACAATAAAAGGGTTTAATACTATCATAATAATATTATAATATTAGTTATATTTCATGATCATAATCAACATGAGAACATAACTATAAAATGTTCACCGGTATTTATAAACAATTATGAAAACTTAATTGATAAGATTTGTCATATCAGACTATTAAAGAAATACTAGCTATTAAAAGCTTAAATACGAACAATTAAATACAAGACTAAGCAAAAATAAACAAATTTAATTACACAGTCATCATGAGCAAAAATAGAAGCTGTTGTAATTATATGAACGAAATTTAAAAGGGTGAGAATGACAAACTTATAATTAGTTAGGAATCTAATACAATTAGCAAGGATAACGCCCCTAACTAGGAAGGGTACGTTTATCTCATAATAAAGAGCGATTATTTACCTCGAGTCGGCAAATATAATACTTCTACAAACTCGATGGTTTGACTATCTATCCTACATCAATTAGAAGGTAAGATTAATTATGCAGTTATTACTTGGATATAATCTAAACCACGTTCATTAATATGATTATTAACACCATTATTATTGTTCTTAATTTATTATTATAATTATTATAATATTTTTAAAAGAAAGAATTTATGAACGTTGACCTACTAACATACTTAAAATAATAATATTCTCTTTTTTTAGTTTGATAAGGAGGAAAAAATTAATTCTTTTATTAGGTACAATTAATTAACAAAAAGAACATCTTTTTAATTCTTAAATCTTGTTTTTCTTTCTTTGCCTTAAATCTCTGTTGGGAGACGGGTTACGGGATTTAGAGGAGCCGAAGTGTGCAAGAGCAACGAGGGTAGCAAGAGAAGACAAGGGTTACCTTCCTCGATGGTTTTGGGTAGGAGCGTACGGAATGGGGAGGAAGGTATGACGCGATCCGCCTATTGCCTTCCCCGCATACTCTAATCGCGATTGTATCTCAAGGGATAGGACAAAAGGGCAATGATTTTGGGCAGTACCGAGAGGAGGGAGGAGGGAGGTTGTTGTTCAATGTCCTAACCCACGCTCAATTCTTGTAGGAATGCAGCAAGAGCAAATCGAAAGAAAATTGAAGGAAATCACAAGCTTGAATTGGGAAAACAGTAGGAAAGGAAAGAATCGTGTAGCAAGAAAAAAAAAATTGGCTTTTACATAACTGATATTCCAAGAGAATAGAGATCAATTTGTTAGCATTCCTTCTAGCTAAAGGCCTGATCTCTTTTATCCTAATCTTCTCCACATTTCTCGCTGTCTGCTTGAATAATATATCCATAGTACTTCCTGATTTGTTCCCCATAATACTTCTTGATTTGTTCCCCAAGGGCAATGTTGACAAAAACTCAATGAATTTAGCGAAATGGAAAGCAACTTATCCAGTTCAAAACATAAAGTGATTATTGATCGGTTTCTAACTCAAACTACCACAATAGCTACAAGTACAAAATGAAGGACAAAAATTATACCATGAATGATAGATAGGAGTCTAGTCGCTGAAGATTTCGACGAATCAAACTTGTGGAATCCCTTATTTCAGTATCGGTCCATTGTGTTTGTTCATCTTCCATGTTTGGAAGTTTCTCAAAATGAAGTTCACAAGAGTTGCCACTTTCCATGGAAAGTGAATCGTTGTTCTGAAATTTTTGAGAACCCAATAAATTAGCATTGAATACTGGTAGTAAAACATGTACAACTATCAGGCGGCATATCAAGGCTTTGCACCATAAGTCTACAAAAGAAGTCAAAGGACTCATAATTCCTACAGTGAAGATACCTCATTGTATATTTCACATGGATGACTTATGGATACTTCCAACTTGCAGAAAAGGTTATCAATGTCCACCAATAATGACAGTAATGACTTTTCTTGATCCGCAGTTAACAATTCACTGAATTTGTTGACCTCTAAATAAACCTGAGAAAATAAAAAGAAGCTTTCCCATCTCAATAGAATGTGAACAGGTTAAGCAGGCCAATGTTTCAAAATTATGCAAACCTGCGCGAGGAATGTAGCCAAGCACCGTTGTAGCGTTGTTAAAATAGTGATTTTAAGAGAAATTATATCAGCGGCAGAGTAAGCGATAGACTGAAATGGATGTCCATCTGTGGCAAGCCTTCTTATTATCTGAAAAGATTCATACATAAAGGCTCGTGGTCCTCTGTTAAAAACCATGAACCACACCTTTTGATAGTCTGTTTCCTGGATAAAGGTATAAAAATTAAAAATATGAAACTATAGGTTTGGCACAAAATAGCCATACCGTCATGCTATGATCAACTTATAAAAAGTAGAGCTAATAAATATGATCAAGCAAAATCAGAAATAACCACAGCCCGAGCTTGCCAGAAAGCCAAACTTTTATGTATTCTGTGTAAATTTGACAAAGTATGCTCCCTTATATCTTCCAATATGACGAATATTCTGGATGCTTCAGCAGCAACGCTGAAATATTGGATTTAACATGAATTATTAATTTAACACAATAACAAACATGACATACCAATTCATGCTAAACAAAACATGGGAATAACAACAAGAACAGTTTGAACATAGCATGGGTGCAGTTGTCTCCGATAATTTTGAAGCTTCAATTGGAATCGGAATATGCTCATCATCCAGATAATTGAGGATAAACCAAGATGTACTTTGACACAGAAACCTTGAGTACATGCATTTCCTCATTTGGACCAAACAGTATCAATTAAAAAGTATTGAAATAAGGAAACATAAAACATAAGGATAAATAATTGTATCTCAATGGGGTGGTTTCTGGCCGATAAATTTACTTGGAAAATGCCCAAGCTACTGAGCTGATGGTTTCCCTCTAAGCAAAATTGCCAAAATTACTATTAATGAAAACATATTAAAACGCAACAAAAAGCTCCCTTATCGTGTACCATTAAACTCTAGTTTCCTCCCTGCAATCATCTTTCTGATGTAACTAAAACCAAAGTTTTATAAAGTTTCCTGGCTGGAACAAAAACAAGAAGCCTTCATCCCACTAATAAGTGGGGTCGGCTACATGAATCATTTTTCTCCATTGTGTCTTATTGAGTGTCATATTTTCATTTAATTATAATAAATTAACATCATTTTTTTATATAACATGCCCAACTATTATTAGGTCTACCTTAGCCTTTCTTAACATATGTTAAATCTAAAACATCTACTCTTCTAGTTGGGTCATTGGATGGTCGACGTTTAATATGACCAAACCATCCAAGGTAACTCTATCTAATCTTGACTTCCATTGGAGCTACTCCAACCCCTTCACGATTATATTCGTTTCACATTGTCTCTAATGTGTAAAGTCACTCATCCACTAAGCATTCTCATCTCATCAATAATTAACTTAATTTTATGCTTCTCTTTTACATGCCAACATTATGCGTCATAAAGCATTGCGAGTATCACCACCATCTTGTAAATTTTCCTTTAAGTCTAAGCCCTACTTTTCTATCACACAGTAAGCCCGATCCATTCCTCCACTACAACCATCCAGCTTGAATTCTACAAATAGCATATCGATCTATATCTCCATCACTTTGAACAATAGACACGAGATATCTAAAACGTTCACTCCTTTCAATGAATTGATCATCCATTATTATAATCCCACCACTAGATCTACTACTACTAAAATTACATTTCATGTATGCAGTTTTAGATCTACTCAAATGGAAGTCCTGGGACTCTAAAGTTGACCTCCATAATTTAAGTTTTTCTTGAACTCTCTCTAGTCTTATCCACAAGAAGGATATCATTAGTGAAAAGCATACACCAAGGTACATCCTCCTATAAATATCCAGAAATAATATCCATAACTAAAACAAAATGAGTCTTAAAGTCAATCCCTAATAAGAAAATACTTGGAAATCATCCTTGTGTTCAAACACAAGTAACAACTCTAATATACATATTTTTAATGGCTTCAATATAAGTAATATGATATGCTTAGAGACCAAGATCAGCGAATAAACCACGACAAAACGGCAATAGATAGGTGGAAGAAATGCAAAGAAGGGCTGCAATTACAAAAATCAAAGAAACAAGCAAGATACAAGGATGATCTACTTTCGAAAGGCAGAAAGTCTCTCCCACACCCTATACATTGCTAGGAACACCACAATAGGAAAGAAAATAGCAGTCAAACAAAAACATGCATCAAAAAAAAACAAAACCTAAGTTCCCTCCTAATAGAATCCTCATATAGCATTTGAAAACTTTTCTTCTAAACTTTCTCCCAAACTCCCCTCAATTTCTCTTCCTTGAGTATGTGATTATAGTCCTAGCGGGCCCCACATGCTCCTTTCCTTCATCTGTCGCGGCATGTGGTTGCTCGGTTGCTTCCTACGAAGAGGACCAGCCCGTTTGTGGAGGGGGCGAACCAAATGGTAGGCATTTGACCGGTCCCTCCCAGACTGGTCCTGCCCGTGGCGTAGCAATACTCTCCTCCCAAAGAATAACCTTGTCCTCAAGGTGGAAGAAAGGAAATTGCTTGTGGATCACCTCGTAAGGCTCCCACGTTGCTTCATAGTCTAGCAATCCTTTCCACATAACTAAGACCTCATTTGCTCCCCATACTTCTCGGTGCACTACTTAGATTTCTAGGGGCTCCAGAATCACCTCCAAAACATTCGTCAATGTCAGCGTTAATGTAGATGAAGGTGTATGATTTTCAATCACACGTCTCAGCTGTAATACATGAAAGACCGGGTGTAGTGCAGATGATGGTGGTGACGTCAAATAGTAGGTCACTGTCCCGATGTGTAACATCACCTCATAAGGACAAAAATAACTTGGTGAAAGTTTCATGCTCCTCCTGGCCAATGTCTTTTATCGGTAGGGTCTCAAGTTCAAATAGATCATATCTCCAAGTTCAAATTGCACCTCTCTTGTGTTCATTTGCTTTCCTCCTCATGATTTATTGAGCTCTCAGTAAATGTCCCTT
Organism: Phalaenopsis equestris; assembly: GCF_001263595.1. Classification (NCBI taxonomy): domain Eukaryota; kingdom Viridiplantae; phylum Streptophyta; class Magnoliopsida; order Asparagales; family Orchidaceae; genus Phalaenopsis; species Phalaenopsis equestris. The sequence continues at coordinate 391,369 of NW_018165048.1, forward strand.
GATCTATGCTAGTATCATGTCCCCCTCCATGTACTGATAGACGTTGAACATCAGTGTAGTACTATGCCCATAATGTATTAAATAAGGAGGATCCCACCCATACAATATCTTGAAAAGGGTGGTGTGTGTTGCGGTGTGGTACAAAGTATTATACTAATATTTGGCTCATGCAATCCACTTAGCTCATAGCTTCGGTGTATCAGATACAAAACAATGCAAATATGTCTCCACACTTCTATTTAACACCTCCGTCTGTCCATCAGTCTGGGATGATATGCGGTGCTTCATTTATGGACTGTCCCTTGCAACATGAATAGCTCCTTCCAGAAGTGGTTGAGGAACATTTTGTTTATATCTGATGCAATCGATTCCAACACACTTGCAAACAGACCACTTCCCGGATAAACACCACCGTGATTAAGACCGCAGTGTAGGGATGTGTCGGTCAACCTTTTGATTTTTTAAAATTGAAAATAATTTTGAAATTTAATTTAATATAAGAGGTATATAGTTTGGGTTTTGAAAGTAGTATGTTTTAATTTTCTAAAAATAAGACCAAATGAATTTCATTAGTCTAATGGTTTGCATAAACGTGTCCGATACCGCGAATATTATACCTTCCCGAAAGATGAGTGTATACCTCGACGATGAACACAATCCTGCAAACTAAGATTATTTGTGACATCTGTTTGGTCTGCTAACTTTTTATGTGTGACCGACAAGTTATCCTACCTAATATAAAGATTAAGTAGGATTTATTTTATCTGGGTTCCAAGTTCCCTATAGGGGGAAGCTTCTATAGTTAATTACATCCCAAATAACGGGGGTCACTTGAGAAAACTCTCGATAATGATCAGATGTACTGGTCTTCAAAAATTTAAAGTTTAGGTTTTCACGGTAGGACGTAAAAAAATAAGTGGGAGTGGCTCAAATAGGAACAGTTATTTTCAGGAGTCCAAAAGAAGAAAAATGAGACACTTGAGAAAACTCTCGATGATGATCAGAGGTACTAGTCTTCAAGAATTTAAAGTTTAGGTTTTTGCAGTAGAACTTGGAAAAGCAAGTGGGAGTGGCTCAAATAGGAACAGTTATTTTTAGGAATCCAAAATAAGAAAAAGGGTAGGGGGTGTCACAGATCCTGAAGCGAAACATTGATTCTGGTTTGGCTTCTTATTTATTGATATTTCTTCTTTCAGGAAGTAAATGAGTTGTGATTGTTGATTGTTTGTTCAATCTGTGTCGTTCATTAGTTCTTATTTGATTGCATGGGTGTCCAAATGTTCATTCCTCTTTTCATTGGAGCTATTTGTAATGGCTTTTGTCATCTTTCCCATTCCCCATGTCTTTATCAAATGGTTATATCCTTTGTTTGTCGAGGATAAATAATGATACCCTACATGAAGGTTATATGGATGGATATTATGATTTAAATGTTAGTCATGTTTAATTCCAAATTCATTCTTTATGCTTTTCTTATTTATAGAGTGGGTTGCTACCACCTACATAGTAATTTCTTTTATTAATTCATGTTGGAGGTGATCTTGATATTCTTGCTTCCATTGGCTAGATTGATGGGAAGGTATCACTGACACTGACTTATCCAGCATTGGGTGTTGGTGGTATTTATGTTTCAATTACTTTTCTAGCAAGAGGCTAGCTACAACATGTATCATCTAAAGCTGTTTGATTTATCATTGATTTTTAAGTATTTGCACCACTTGTTCTCAATGATTTACTTATATTTGGCATGACTGGCCCTAATGAAGTTCCCCTTTTCTTCTAATCGGTAGTAAGTGGTTTTGTATTCTCCGTTTTGTGCTTGGGTTACTTTAATGGACCAATAACAATGATTATATAGTGAATTAAATTATCTGTTATCTCATTAATATTTAATAGAGTGGCTATCTTTTCCTTAGCTTGGATTAAATAAAGGTTAAATTGCAGTGCAATGAATTTAATTTTTGGAAGGGTGATGTTCTATTGTCTTTATTACTATGCTAAATTTAGATTCTTTCTACAGATATCATACCCTACCATTTTTTGTGTCGGTAAAATACTTCTAGATTATGATCACTTTGGCCTGGGTGATTTTAGGTTATTAGATTGTGTTGATAAGGATTTACTAATCTGAGCAGCCTTTCGATGCCAATAATTTCTTCCGATTGTCTTTGCTGCCAAAAAATCTTTTCCAGAACTCTTTCTCTTTTATCTCTACATTGTTTTTTCCCCCCTTCCATTGAACTAACCAACCAATACTTTTTTGTGCTTTGCATATATGACATATGTCAAATCTTATGGTGTTCTTTTGGTGGTCTCCTCATTTTCTATTAGGGATCCTTGTGGAGCATGAATCCTACTAGTTAATTTGACTTAATTTTCATGTGTATTTTGCTTTGCGCCTTGAGCTATTAAAGCTCCGCACGCACGCGCGCACATTATCTTTTCCTTTTTGTTACAAATGTAAAGTGTCCATATGGGAAAATATTTGCATACATAAGACGTACGCAGCGCTGCGTACGTCCAGGAGTTATTCAGGGGGTACAAGGGGGTTATATCGGAATTATACCCCTCTGTAACCCCCGTGTTACAAGGGAGTTACACGGAGGTTACAGGCGGGTATAACCCGGATATAGCCCCCCTGTACCCCTGAATAACCCCCAACGTACACAGCGCTGCGTAGGTCTTATGTACGCAAATATTTTCCGCCCATATGACAATGTTTACAAATTCATTAATTTCAGGCTATATAAACTAGTAGAATAAAGCATTGTAATGTCCATGTCCTAATAGCAACATGCAAAATGAAGCAACACTAACAGCGTTAACTTTGCACTCCTGACACAATTTTTTGAATAATTTGAGTTCAGGAAATTCTATCTTCACTAATCACTTTGTTAACCCCTTGTGCAAGCTTAAATCAAATGCGACAACAAGAATAACATGTCAGAAAACCTGCGGAAACAAGGGCGAAAACTCGCGGAGATGAAGGCGAAAACTCACGGAGAAGAGTAGATTGTGCTGGTATGAAGCAGGAGAGGAAGACCAGATCGCCGCCTTCCAAAACCGACGCTGGGGCTTTGTAGGTAATATTTTGAGATTTTTGCGAGAAAACTCGAATCAGGAGAAGGAAAAAGGCTAAGGAAGGCCCTCCACGTCCGATTGGAGTAGGAAAAAATGAGGGCCTTCGCGTTGCTCGCCTCGGTGTTGGGGTTCTCTGACTCTGAGGACGCCATGGGTGGCGTCTGCCTGATGAGCCGACTGGTGAGGCAAGCAAAAGTATAAAATGCTAAGAATAAACTAGGAATTTATAGCGGGGATTACCGTGCTTAAATCCTTAGAAGTTGGTCGGATCAATTACCTTTTATGATATCTATTTGATAAAAATCAAAATAAATTTTGACTTTACACGACCGATGAGAGGAAACTGGCACTGTATAAAAATATTCTCATTTTTTTGGGAAAAAATTTGCGTGCGATAGACGTACACAGCGCTACGTGCGATATTGGATTATACTGAGGGTACAAGGGGGTTACATCCGCGGTATAACTCCTTGTAACCTCCCTATAACTTTATGTAACCTACCTGTACCCTAAAATAAGTTTCGCGTTTCTGTTATACATGTACAAGTAAGTTACAGAAGGTTACAGGGAGGTTACAAGGGGTTATACCGAGGACGTAACCCTTTGTACCCTCGGTATAACCCCAATATCGCACGCAGCGCTACGTACGTCTATCGCACGCAAATTTTTTTACCATTTTTTGACCTCCAACCATTTATTTTAAGCCCAACCGAATGAAATCAGTTAAAATATGATAAAAGACATATTTAGTAAAGTTGAGATCACTTTAATTTTACTAAAATTGTATTTAAATCTTATTTGAATGTTCTTTGAACAAAAATTATATAGATATAACAAAAAGCATCCCGACAACTATAACATTATATACTGGAATCTTGAAAATAGTAGTTGTCACAATAACAATACTATAACTATATCGTATATGTTGAATTTGAGATTGTTCTGCGAACCTCACTCAAGCAGTAGAGCTTAAGAAGATAGAGAGAGAGAGGCAGAGAGAGAGAAGGAACGAGACAAAGGATCCGTTTGGGACAGCTTAAAACTACAGCGGTGTTTTCAAAACGCCGATGTAGTATTTGTTTTGCACGTTTGAACAACTTTTTCTTAAACATTGTTTTGAATTTTGCCACAATCTGCGAGTGGCGTTTCCTTAGCATGTTTATTCATGAATTACTTTCGCTGCCCTTCGCGCGCCTGAAATTTTATTACCCCGCTCTCTGCCTAGCTCGCGATCCCTAGCTGCTCTCGCTTCCGCTTCCTTTCTACTCTCACCTTCCGTTCTCTCGTACCTTCAACTCCTCTCTCCCTGTTTCTTTCGGCGCTAATCCCAGGGTTTGGCATTTCTCTCTATGCTTCTTCCGGTGTTAATCTCAGGGTTCGGCATCTCGCTCCCTGCTTCTTCCGGCGTTAATCTCAGGGTTCGGCATTCAGCTCCTCTCTCCCTTGCTTCTTCCAGCGTTAATCCCAGGAGGCCAGTAATCCTTCGAAGCTCCACTCTTGGGGCAAATTTATTTCTCTTTTGGCTTTTTCTGTAGACTGGCTTCGTACAAAACTTGTGGTGTAAATCTGAGAAAGTGAAGGAAAAAATTATTTTTAGTATTGTTTCTCGAGTAACTTCATCCTCCCCATTGACGAAGTGGACTAAAAAGTTTCTTTTAGAAATTATAATACATGTACATAATGAATTCAACATTTTGGATTAAGCTTCAAAGTATTATATCTTATACTTAATGGAATAGTTTTGTAGTTTGTGCCACTATTTTTCGGAGGTATCAATTGTCATTGTTGTTCAGGTCTCTGACCAAAGTATTATTAATTTATCCTGTAAAGAAGCTCTACAGCTTTCTTGTCTCTCGTTAGTAATGTTAAGGCCAAGGCTCAATTTGTAACTCGGAAACCCAATTAAATTAGTGTAACATCTCACAAGAAGGCACAGGACATCAAAGATCCATCGACCATGGGGAATGGACTCCGATCATAATTGAGATAAAAAAAACCCTCATGGTGCAAGGTGAGAAATTATAGCCAGTAGTACGATATAAATCAAGGTTTAATTAATAGCAAAAAGTCATACACTTTCTTTTATAAACATCATTGAACGAAGAAACTAATATTTTTTGAATGTCAATTGCTTTTAGATGTTAAGAGATGGATTAAAAAACTAATTTTTTTAATGTCATTTCCTTCAATTATTAAACAACGAATTCTTTACATAATATATTAAGTTGTATTGGATTTTCACAATTGCTAATATTTTATATTCAAATTTGGGTCGAAGTTGAACGAAAGGACAAGAAAATGTTGTACGCAAGTACTACTCTTCACATATAAACATTATATTTTGTTTGTGAGTTGATTTTTTATTTGGTTAAATTTTGTTGCTAATGTTATTTAATGTTTTCATTTTCAATTTCCCTCGTACTAGTAAGTTGAGCAATGAATAAAAGCAAAGAGGTTGGATCATCAGCCATGTGAGACAGGGATGCCATCAATATTTTCTGTGATATCTGGCTTAGGAAGGTCAAGCTGGGAAATAGACCGACCACATATTTTAACAAAGAAGGTTGGCAAAATGTTATGGTAAAATTCAACGAATTGATAGAAAGGGACTATAATAGGATGAAATTGAAGAACAAGTGGGATCAATTAAAGAAGGACTAGAAGATCTGGAAAGAACTTAAGAGGATAACTACAAGTTTTGGCTGGGATCTAATGAAACAGACAATAGATGCTCGTGATAATTGGTGGGCTGAGAAACTAGAGGTAACGGCATACCTTTGATCACTTTCCTTATTCATTTTTAGTTATATTAAAAGGGTTTAACTAGTTCAAATTGTTATGTCGTGCAAGTTATGTCAGCAGCTAAGAACTTCAAATTTAATGGCATTGATCCAATAATGGAAGAGAAGTTGGATGACATGTTCAAGGGGGTTGTTGCAACGAGAGCTCATGCTTTTACCCCATTTGAGCCTGACTTCATTGGTACAACAAATGTCCTAGGAACCAATCATTTAAGCGACTCAATAGAAGTGCCCTGCGAAATCCAAAGGGATGTGGAGTCCTCATCCATTCCAAAATAGCCTAGGGTGGAGAAAAGGAAGAAAGGAGTTGCATTCGTCAGGAGCACAATCGAAAAACTAGTTGAATCCTGCATAGTTAAGCTTTCTGCTTCACAGGAAATATCCTTCGAGGGGTGCCTTCAAATCTAAAATATACATGCTGAGGTTACCACGGACAAGAAATTATATATCAATTGTGTCAAGTTACTACAAGATCCAGTTCGTATAGAATTTTTTGTGAAGTTAGATGCAGAATACCAACTCAATTTCTTACGCTCCTTCTTGGAAAATTGAATATTTTTAACTCTAGTCATTTTGTTTTCTTAGAAATGTTTGTACTGTTGTGTCATGCATCATTTTTTTTTTTCTAGCATGAATTATTTATCTGAACTTCTTATGATTAACATTGATGTTTTCATATCCTATGTGTTTATATGTTTCATGGATGTGTTTAAATGGCTTAAGGGTATAACCATTCTCTTTTAACTAACTTTTATAGGATGGATCCAGAACAATTGAACTACGTTAGAAAGATTTTTCTTATTCATACTTTGTTATATCATTACTACCTTACATGTATCGACCGAACCACATGTATGTCGTCGAGCTATATTGGCGATAAATGGGTCGGTGAGTTACTACGAAGTCATCTAACACACTTTGCAAACATGTTTCACATGACAAAAGAGATTTTCATCGACCTACTCTACGAACTACAACACCAACATGGTTTGAATGGCTGGACCAGAATGGCATCCAGAGAGGTGTTAGCAATAACACAGTATATTATCTCAGAATGAGTCCATTAGAGGAGCCATAAAGCGATTTCAACATTCATTAGAGACTATCGGCAAGTATTTCTCGATTGGTTTGCATGCTCTAGTAAGTTTAGCCTCTAAGATAATTAAGCCCAAGAATCCCACATTCCAGTCCATTCTGACTCATATTGCAAATGACACTCGCTACAAGCTGTTCTTCAATGTATCTATTAAACATATAACTATTATATTAAAATTTGTTACCTCTCAATTATTAATAGATTAAACATTATTAAATTTAGGACTGTATAGGAGCCATTGATGAAACTCACGTCAATGCACGTTTATTAGATGAGCTATATGTTTTCAAGAAAGTCCGAGCGAGTACTATGTGGTTGCAGACTACTATTCTTATTACTAACGTCTCGTCAACAACATACCTGCAAATCAGCTGTTCTCAAAACGCACAAACCAAACAACTAAACAGTTTATCCAAAATAAGGGCAGAATGGTCATTTATCCAGAATCAGTTGTTTTCCAAACGCACAAACCAAACAGTCAGACAGTTTATCCGGATCAGCTGCTGATCAGCAGCTTATCAGGATAAGTAGCTTATCAGGATAAGCAGCTTATTTGAATAAGCTGGATAACATGCAGTTGCCCCAAACAGACCCTATGGGTCTGTAAGGGTCTGTTTGGGGCAGTTGCAGCTTATCCAGCTTATCTAGATAAGCTGCTTGTCCTAATAAGCTGCTGATCAGCAGCTGATTCAGACTGTCTGCCTGTTTTGTTTATGCGTTTGGAAAATATTTGATTTGTAGCTGTTTGTGGATAAATAAACATTCTGCCCCTGTTAAGTAATGTTGTTTATAACAGAACTGTCTTGGCAATATATTCAATACTGTGGAAGCAAAAAAGTATATTTTATTTTTGAGAGTATATCTATGTTTTGAATCTTCTTACTTTTTTATCCAAAAAAGCCTCATAAAAAACTTTCATCATGCTTAATTATCTAGACACAGTTTTTCATTATAGTATATAAGATTAGAGATCAGAGATACAATTTGATGGGGCATTGGTCATTGGAAACTAACGGTTGTTTAGCCATTGTGCAGATGTGATGAAGAATGTTTGGTGCAACTTTAAGCCAAAAAATACTTTTTGGATACATACAAACAATTAGCAAATTAATCCTTCAAATGAAAAGTACAGGGAGCAGCGGAATCTAATCACGACAGGGAACAAATTAATTATAATGAGAAAATAATAACTTGTTCCATTATCCATTCTAATAATCGTATGTTGGATGAACTTACATTGGAGTGCAAGGAGGAGCGGAGGAGCGGAACACGAAGTGTAAGGAGGAGCGGAGGAGTGGAGTGCAGACCAGCAAAACCCAAAACTGCATCATCTCGCTCTCCTCAATTCTTCCTCTTCTCTTATTTATCCCTACCACAAAGCTGCCTCGCTTTAACAAACCTTCCTGTTATATTCACCATTAGAGCTACCTAGGAAGGCAATGATGGGATCACGACTTACATAGACCATCGAAACTCCCATCTTTCTCATCCTTGCGCTCCGCTCCTATCATAAATTTCTCTGTTTGCACTATTCTTCTGAGGACGAGGAGAGCTGAGTAAACAACCTTGAACGAAAGAGGGAGGTGCGGTCGACCCCGTGGCCCACGTTTATTAAGAAATTAAATACACTGGTTTTAAAAACGCTTATAGAATGTCCGAACCAAACAGAAAACAACGTTTTGAAAATGCTGCACTTTTAAGGTACCCCAAATAGAACCTAAGGCTGAGTTTGGCAAAGCTTATTTGTGAAGGTGACGTTTTGAAAATGCTGCCTGTTGTTCCTTAATAACCGCAGGCGCGGTATACAGGCTGCGTCCCACGTATATCTCTTGTGCTTTTCTCATATTGCTCTTTTGCCTTCAATTGTATCATCTGCACTAGTCTCGTGTGGAAGACATAACTCTCTTCGATTCTCCTCATTTTTCTTGACTGTTGCCTTCATCCTCATCTTCTTATCTCGATCTGTGCTTCTGGTGCTCTGCTAGCAACCTCTCTGCCTTTGTGTTGGTGATTTTTGACGTCGAGGCCTTTTCGGATTTGGAATCTCCCATCTCCTTTGATGTCATAATTTTGTGATGATCTCATTCAAGGAATGGCATTCGTGATAAGGTTTTTTACTTGGTGGTGTTTTGTTCTGGTGATTTGGTGGTGTTTTGTTTTGGTGAATTTTTCTGTAAAGCCTCTTACGGGTAGAATTTTTTGGTGCTACATTTTAAAAATTGGTTCTCTGTGTGTGTTAGCAATGGGGCATGTGGCTTTGGTTTCACTGTGTGTGTTTGTGATGGGGCAGCTAAGCAATGGTTACTCTTTTTTGTGGATGGGGCATTGTCTCTATGTGTGCTGGTGGATTGGCTTGGTTTCTCTACGGGGCATGTTGAATAAAAGTTGTGAGCTTGGGGCATGTAAGGATGGGTTTCTCTGCGTGTGTTTGTGATGTGGCAGTTGGGCAGTGCTTTCTTTGTTGGTGGATGGGCATTGTATCTGTGTGTGTTGGTGGATTGGCTTGGATTGTATGCTGGGCTAGCTAAATAGAAGTTGTGAGCTTAGGGCATGTGGGATTGGGTTTCTCTGTGTGTGTTTGTGATGGGACAGTTGAGCTATGCTTACTTTGTTTGTGGATGGGCATTGTCTCTATGTGTGTTGGTGGATTGGCTTGGTTTTTATGCTAGGCTTGCAGAATAGAAGTCGTGAGCTTAGGGCATGTGGGATCGGGTTTCTCTGTGTGTGTTTCTGATGGGGCAGTTGGCTATGCTTACTCTGTCGGTGGATGGGCATTGTCTCTGTGTGTGTTGGTGGATTAGCATGGGTTCTATGTTGGGATTATTGAATAGAAGCTGTGAGCTTGGTTTCTTTTAACTTGGCATGATTACAATGGCGATTGCAGCTCCTTCGCATTCAATGTTATAATACTTATTATTGTTGTAGTGCACTGTTTAAAAATGCACTCCAAAAGGAATACTCATTCTTTCTTCTCAAACTTAATTAAGGGCTTTTCACCCTGCAACCAGTTTGTGATGCAAGAGGCTGCTTTTTGGGTAATTTTGGCATTTTGGATGCATCAACATTATCTTTTATTACAAATAAATAATATATACACAGTTTTAATGGCATTTTAAAAATTTCAACTCTGATCTACTAGTCATTCTCTATCTTTGTCTTCATTTATCAAATTCATTGAAGGGATCCTTCAACGATACTTTCTTCGATACGATTGACACATCTTGAACTTGTCTTATGTGATGCTCCATCTATTTTCCTTCCTCGATGTTGAGTTTGATCGCATCGCATTGTGGTAGAAATATGGAGGCCAACATTTGGCTTTGAATGCTAAAATGGGTGTTCTTTATGTAATGGTACCATGGGTTTTCACCCGTGTGTTTCATCCTAATGCCATTATTGTTTGGTATAAAAGGTTGTTTAGTTACCAAATGTCTTTTATAAGTCTATAAGAATGATTATCTTGATTCTTTCTCCCCAATCTCCATTCCCAATTATGTGAAAATTTTATTATCTTTAACTATCAATTAAGGTTATCTTTTGTTATAAAAGGATGCTAGTAACATCTTTCTTTTTTGTGATATGATCATGATTTATACATTGAAGTACTTTCTAGGTATATTTCCTTGAGGAGCTGCACATATGCCGTTTTGGAGGACCATTTATGATTTCATTTAGAGTTCTTGCAAAAATTATCTCTTCAAATGCTACTATCAATGTATTCATATATTTGTCGAACATATAACAATTGATCCGGCTGTGCTAGTCATTTATATTGATGATATATTACCGATTGTATGTTAAAAAGGATATATATATATATATATATATATATAGTAATACCTAATGTATTATAACAAAAGATTATGGTTGCCTTTGGACTTTCATTGATTTGAATTAGCTTACAAGCAAAAAAGGAAGAGTAATTGTCTCTTCTTAAGAAAATATAATTTAGAGTTTAAACTAACACCTCTATGGATAACCAATATACAATTGATGTGACTATATTATATGATGATTTATCTCAATATGGAATATTGGTTGAAAATTGATTTTTTTGACATGTATGTAACCTATTTTCACCTTTGTTGAAAAAAAGTAGTTGGATGCTTATTTTTCATATTCTTAGATACATGAATAAGGCTCATTGAAAAGAGTAAATTTAAACTTCATCCAGACATCTCAGATAGAAGCTTTTGAGCAGACTATAGTTCCTATTCAATTGGTTTTGTTTATATGTTAGCTGTTTTATTTTTATTTTTTTCATTATTGTCAGTTTTTTTTGTATGTACTTGTAATTTTTTCGTCCTATTTGTATAATGGTATAATAAGATCTTGTTTATAAATGATACATTTATTTGTTTTACTATAATATCTTCATTTAGTTACAACACGTCTAAGATGAATGAAGTGGGTACGTCGACAATGTAGGATAAGGTAGTAACGAACATTTTATGCAATCTGTGTATTAAAGAAATTGATCTCGGAAATAGGCTAATGACATATCTCAACAAGGAAGGTTGGCAAGACATTGCGAAGAGGTTCAAGGAAATGATGGGAAGGGATTACAAAAGGGTGAAATTTAAAAACAAATGGAATCAATTGAAAAAAGATTGGAAGATATGGAAGAAACTTAAACGAGGATCCACCAGATTGGGTTGGGATTCCATTAAGTGAACCATTAACGTTCTAGAGGAATGATGAATTGAGAAATTAGAGGTAATAATTATAATATATTTTTGTTTATTATAATGTTTTTTTTTTTGCTTAACTAATATGTCATCTAATCCTCCCCACCCTCCCAGCATTACAAGAACTACCGGCAACAAAAAAAAAAATATAAGCATTTTGGAATTGAGCTAAAGTTGGAAGATAAATTGGACATAATGTTTAAGGGATTTATCGCGATGGGAGGGCACACATTCAACCCAAGTGAGTTGGGGTTTGCAAGTATATCAGATAACTTGCCACCTAAGCAGGTTACAACTGACGATGAAGTGCCTAACACTAACCAAAATGAGATTAAGGAGTCCAGTTCGCAGTCCAAAAGGCCCAGGCTTGGGAAAAGAAAGAAAGATAAGGTCATTTTTGTGAAAAACTCTATAAAGAAACTAATTGATGTTTTTGCAACTCTGCCACTTGCTACTCCACCTTACGAGACCATCCTGGATTGCATTTTAGCTTTGGATGCTTTTCCAGAGGTTGTTATAGATATGCATTTTCATGCAAAATGTGTTAAGAAGCTCTAGGGCGCAATCCGATGGCAAATATTCATTACCCCACGGCCCGAACTACACATCGAATTTTTACGTGTTTTGTTTGATGAATGACTCTGTTGTATATGTTCATGTTTGGGTGTTTGATTTGCAATTAGTTTTCAACGGTTTTATTTATTTTCATGAACAATTATATGTAATTAAGTGGTGTGCTATGAAGGCCTTAATATTTTTCTCATTTCATATTAGTGCTTTCTTTAAGATTGATTGATAGCAACAACACCATAAAAGAATGGCATGGGCTGTAGTGATTACAATTTTGTTATTAGAGTACTACTGCTCCACCACTGCTCGAATACCACACATGACATCCTCATTTTTGGGGAAAAATAGGTAGGTGATATGCTTGTTGGACAATCGATAAGGTTCAACAATACTTTTTTCATGACTTTACCCATTTTTTTGAATCTCCTTCATGAGTTATGTCATAACCACGGCCTCCAAGTGTCTTTTAAAACCACAACTAGGGAGGTGTTGGCCATAACATTATACATTCTATCTCAAAACAAATCAATTAGAAGAGTTATGGAGCGATTTCAACATTCCTCAAAAACAATCAGTTAATACTTCTTAAAAGGTCTACAAGCACTGGTTAGCTTAGCATTACACATCTTTAAGCCAGAGGATTCATCGTTTACTACCACTCCAGAACAAGTTGCAAATGATCCCCGTTACATGTCATATTTCAAGGTAAGTTTCATTGTTATGTTACTTTCACTTCATAATATAATAACTTTCTAACAATACTAAGCAGAACTGCATTTGGGCAATCAACGGTACACACGTTGATGCCCGACTACCCAGCCGCAGAAAGGTCGTGTACATTGGTCGGAGTGGATCAACTACCCAATATATCATGGTCGTATGTGCTTCAACATGTGTTTCACATTTGTGATAGTGGGATGAGAAGGGAGTGCACTTGACAGACGTCTTTTTGCCTATGCAATTAGGAATAGAACGCATTGTTTCCCTCATTCGCCTCCAGATATGTTTACTTGTGTAAACCTATTAGTTATGTATATGTTTTGTCATTAATAGTACCTTTCATAATAGAGAAATATTATTTGGTTGATACTGAATATCTGATGCAGATGGGCTACTTGAAGCTCTATCCAGACAACAGATACCATATTCCTGATTTTGAGAGATCAAGTGGCACCGCCTGTGGTTGAAAAGAAATGTTAAACAAACATCACTCTTCCCTACAATTGAAAGAACATTTGGGGTTTGAAAGAAGAAATGGGTCATCCTACATGATACACCTCTGTATCCATTTCCAAAACAGGTACATATTATGGTGGTGCTGAGCTTAATTTTTTTTTAGGTCTAGTCTTTATTCCTTAGAAGTTTTGGATCAAGCCATAGGACTTTCTTATTGACTATTCCTAAAGGACTAGTAATGGAACCCAACCCTATCATAAATTCTAAACACCTCTTTGCTTTTCTTGAAGTTCCACATGTTGATTCTAACCTCTAGCACCTAGTAGGTGGAGCTAACATAGGGAAGCTCAAGAGGAGTCCCCATAGGTCTGTTTGGCCTTAGGGTTAACCCTGGGTGGTGTGGTCTTGGTCAATCTTGCACACACACATCTTGCACACTCACTTTCACTCACAACATAAACTAACCCCCTCCCTTTCCCTCACAACATAAACCCTTAACCAAGCATGCTTAGCCTACATCCCCAAAATCAATTCTAGCCATCCATTGAGCCCAATTTGACCAAATTGACCAATATTGACCAAAATCACAATTTTACCCCTAAATGCCTAAAGTCTCCAAATCACTCCCAATTTCAAACAAATTGATTTAAAACTTCTCCAATTTCAAATTTAAACTCAATTTCATCATGTCCCAATCAAATTGAAACCAAATTCAAGCCCAATTGAACACAATTTCAAAATCAAATTTCAAGCCAAATTTAAATCCCCAAATTTGACCAAAACCCAAAATCCCATCAAATTGAACTCCTTAACATATCCAAAAATCCCAATTTTGGATTCTAAACTCTTCATGACATTCATCTAGGTCAAATTAAACCTTCAATTGGCCTTGACCTAGCCTAAAGCCTAGTCCAAAGCCAAGCTCAAACCAATTTCCTTAAAATTGGTCAAACTTCGAATATCTGTCTAATTGAACCATTTGATCAATTCAATTGCCCCAATTTCATCTCCTAAACTCTTCATGACATCCCCAGGGACCATTTGGACACTTTCAATAATTTTTAAACCTAGCACAAGCCAATCTTAAATCTAACTTTTGGCCCAAACCCTAATTTTGAACCAAAGCTCTAAATTAACTCAAATCTTTTGCATTAATCAATCTTAACCCTCTCCAGCCTTGATTAGCCACCTATGATTCTAATCAAATCATCCAAAACCAAAGATTTGAGCCATGAAATAAGGGTCCTCTATATTAAGGAGCCCTTTACCCTAATTTGGTTAAGCACTTCACCCCATGCCATCAGCTATCAAACCTTAGGGCTAATCATAATTAAACCTTCCTCTGGCCTCCCTAACTCAGCTAGCCACCCCCTTACCTCTGGCCAGTCACCCTAGTCATTGGAGAGCTCAAATTTGAGAAGATCACCCCTCCTTTAAACTCAAACCATCCCTTGTGGCATTCTCCCTTGGATACTTGTGTCGCTCAGCCCTCCACATTAGCCATCTTGCACTAGCCAATCAAAAGCCTGAGGTCCTCCCCTTGGCCATGGCTATAAAAAATCCCATTTTCAGTCAACTTCCAAGAGTGCTAAATTCCTTGGGGAAACTCTGCTAAAATCTATCGAGAACCTCTCTTAACCTTCCCAAGCATAAGCCAACCATCCTCAGCCCCTCTCTGCCCCTGCCTGAGCTTAATTTTGAACTCAAAATCCAGGGCTTTTTTCTATCACTTGATGCACCCCTAGTGTACGTTGTTTTTCTGCCTATTTTTTTGTCATTTTAAACACACGGTAACAGTGCCAAGAACTTGACCCGTCCCAAATTATGCAGTAATTTATCTTTTCAAAAATATGGCCAACAAGTTGACCTAATTTATATTAAGTATTTAATGTGCAAAATAGAAACGTTATATAAAATATATAAATTAGTTCACACACTAGGAGTTCTACGCAAGTGCACGTATGACTTCAAGTAATATAGGGCTTTCTTTACAAACCTCAGTATCGATCCCATGAAGAAGCGAGGTAAGAAATCCCTTAGGCTAATTCTGGTCTACTACTATAAGGAATTAGTTTGGAAGGTTGATTAAAGTGGTTTTAACATATGCTAATGAAACTAAGTTTACTAAATTAATTTTTAAACTTTAAAGTTAAATTTACTAAGACTAAACAAAGTTTTCTGACGAAGAGTTCAAATTTAAGAAGTATCCTTCCCACTACAATGAGTTTATGGTAAAATGAGATGAGATAAATGATTAAAATATGTATTGTGCCAAATAGGAGAAATTTTAATTCTCTACTCTAATTCAGTGCTATAGAAAATCATTGGCTAATCTTAGGTTTAGTCCCTAAATTCGTGGCTAGCCTAGGAGGATACTGACTCCCACTTCAGAGCTCCCATTTCTCTTCCCCTGAAGGCTAACACTTGCTTTAGTTCTTAAAAACTAAGGCAAAATAGGGGATTTTAACCTGTCACTCTAAAATCCTCAATTCTATGCTCAACAATGTATATTTCCCTATTTATTTGCACTTAATTCCATGAATGGAATACTCCTCCATGGAATTAAATGTGATTCTCACTCTGTTGTAGAACTCATACTCCATTTCCCAGATCATATGTTTCACAACAGATTTTAACATTTCAATTTATCAAATCAAAAAGTAAATTAAGAACAAAGTAGAAAAATCATCACAATTTATTTTATATTTTAAAATGACATATCCAAATTATCTCTTCATTTCACCATATCTGAGAGTAGGGAGAAAGATAAGGAAAACTACTCAAAACTCATGAGGAAGATATGACAAAATACAGATTTTATATAAAAAAAAGTTTACAAAATAAAGAAATGAAAGAACACAACTTATCGTAGACTCCTCCTCAAGCAAATCCCTAGAAGTTCCATTGTAGAACTTTCTCTCTTTATAATCAACACTAAATTCTCTCTTAGAAGTGTAATGAAGAAGAAACCTCTCACCTTCCTTCTCCTCTTACAATTCTTCAAGAAAATACTCTCCACACACAAGAATTTACTCGATAATACACACACACACACTCATGCACACACGCACACACGCACACACACACACACACTCACGCACACACACACACACACAAGCCCCACACACACCCTGAGAGGCGCCAAACTCATTTTTTTAACGAGACACCAACTCCCTCCTTTTCCCAAGAGACAAATCTATTCATCCAAAAGACATTTCTCTTCATTCAAGAGCCTTCTTTAAGTGTCTAGATACATTGAATCACTTCATTGGGTGTTTGAATCACTTGGGAGCCTTCTAGAACATCAAAATCAGCCAAAAATAGATCCACCACCGTCTCGGGCGCTGTCGGTGTTGGTTTGGGCACCGTCGGTGCCACTTTTCATCACTTCACTGGACTTGGGCGCCAGCAACACTGGTCTGGCCGCCTTTGGCTGCGGTTTGCAGTAGGTCCACTGTTTCGCTCCGTTTGGCTCCGTTTTAGCTCCATTTCGCCTCGTTTCAGTTGTGTTTCGTTCATAACAGATATA
This sequence comes from Phalaenopsis equestris, assembly GCF_001263595.1. Taxonomy (NCBI): domain Eukaryota; kingdom Viridiplantae; phylum Streptophyta; class Magnoliopsida; order Asparagales; family Orchidaceae; genus Phalaenopsis; species Phalaenopsis equestris. Next base: position 408,310 of record NW_018165048.1, read on the forward strand.
CCTACAAAATAAGCATGAAAATAACCTTTATTTAAAGTGTAATTTCATTCAAAAACATGTGAGAAGTGAGAAGTAGATTAAGCATAAAGAGACATATCAAAATGTATTTGGCCAGAATTTTCTTTCTTGCTCGTTTTAGCTCTAAATTGCACCGTTTTTGCTTCTTTTTCACTAAAAGTTCATTTCTTGTACTTTAAGCCAAAAACAAGCAAAATAACTTCCTTTAAAGTGCAATATCATAAAAAATTAGTATAAAATATAGGTCTAAAAATGCAAATATTTTTTGTGCATCATTACTCTACTAAACTCCACAAAACTATAAATAAAACCACCCTAAAGCTTCTCCAGGTCAAACGAGGAAGTTCCCCATCCGTTTGTTCTGAGCAATTTAACCCACTTCTGGACTAGGGTCACACCACTTTTCGATCAAACTCTTGCTTAGGCTCAACCTCAGCTCAACTTGGTGCTTAGAGGAGCTTCGTTGAGTCACAACGAATGTCAAGAACTATTCTAACTGAGTTCACACCTCTTGGATAAAGGTACGGTTCACTAACCTTAAAACCCCCTCGGTTTGATTAATTGTGATGAAAAGTTTCATTTAATAAGTATCTAGCTGTATGGATGTATTTGTCTTGATTAGATGAAGCTACAGGAACAAACCCCATGTGATTGAATTAAACTATATTTTCCAATTTAACTAATCACTAAAATCAATAAATAATTATAATAATAAACATAAAACTTTAGAAATTATTAAATTTTGTCCATGTGGTCCTTTGACCTAGGTGAATCTCCAATAAGTTTCCCATGAACATAAACCTTACTTTGATTAGTTAAATAAATTAACATTGAAATTCCTATTTTTGAGCAGAAATAATTATATAAATTAAATTAAAATTAGCAAAAATCATAATTTCTCCTCTGATATTTTAATTGACCCATGAGTGGGTACCATAAAGTTTTTAAAGTCATTTGAGTTGTATTTAATGAGTTATGAAGTGGAGAGCCCCGGGGGTAAAATGGTAATTTTGAGAGTTTGATTCCCTAATCAAATTTTAGGCTAAGTCAAAGGGGAAATGGGTAATTGTGATCATGATAAACTCTTTTGGATGCTTGAAATATATTGTGTTTAGATGTAGAAACCAACTTGTCACCTTTTTATGATAAGGGTAAAATAATAATTTGATGAATTATTATGACTTGGGAGTCAATTCAATTAGATGATATTAAGGTGATGGGATTAAGCTAGGAAGATAATAACTTATTTATTTGAAGCCCCTAATTGGTGATTAGATGATAAGCATGATTTTAATGAGGATTGAATTCCATTTAATTTAACATTTTGATCATTACAAATGTACCCCTGAGATTGGATTTAAGGGCTTAGTAGTGAATTAGACTTGATATTTAAAATTATTTAATGAGGTTTAAAAAAGGAGGAATATGATAAATTAATGAACACCTCTAAACACTATGAGCCCAACTTCAATGGTGGGTACAAGATCCTTAATTATTTAAGCTTGCCCTAAGGGCATTCACTTACAAAACCCTTGAATAAAATATTAAGTGAATGTCTGAGTACACCACTCATGGGATAATTGAAATATTGAGGTTCATTAAGCACAGGGTGTATTAATTTACTAAATTTAAAGTTAACTTTGGAAGATTAATTGAACAATATAATACGTTGAAATGAACTCGAAACAATTCAAGAGGTTGTAAAAGCTGTTTAGGTTATGCCCCGAACACTTTCATAATCTTTTGGATGTTTTGTAGGACAACTGAACCTATTATTCTTTGTTCAAGAAAATCATCCATTAAAACTTTTAGGGACCCACCAATTTATGCTTCGGGACCCGCTAATTCACCTAAATCAATAAAAATACCATACATTACTTATTCTACATTATATGACCCAATGCTCAAGAATTTGAGTCTTCTACAAGATATTTAATTCCTTGTGAGCAACTAGGGATATTTGTTTTTGCCACATATGGATCATCGGGCTTTTATAAGTCTAAGGTCTAGGCGATTAAGGCAATGGTGATAATGTTAATGTGTGCTAAAATGAGAGATACAATGTGAGATTTTAGAATAGAATCTCTTACCTCGAGAAACTTTAATAAAAGGAGAGGATAAGGACCGATGGTACTATTCAACGGTTCTTAAGAAGATGATTGCCTCTGATACTCTTAGGTTGTTTGTAGTCCTAGCTCGATTAAATTAATTAAAATGTAGTCTACACTACTTGATACACCAAAATAATATGTTGTTTTAAGTATGTGTTTTATGCCTCTTTTTTGTGATATTGCACTTTAAAGAAGGGTATTTTTGTGTTTATTTTTGCAGTTATAATATTTTTAGGAATTTGGAGCAAAAGTAGCAAAAATGATGAAATTTGGAGCCAAAATAATAAATTTTGGGAATCTGGCACATGATGCCCCAAATTGGCGCATGATGCCCCGTTTGACAGAGAGCTAGCGCATGATGCGCTAGATTTGGCGCATCAGAGACGACTTTTTTGCGGATTAAGGTGGTTTAAAGTAAATTTTGCACAAATTTTCAAAGGGTCACTTGTTCTAAACACCTTTTGGAGTAATTTAATGCATCTAGACACTTTGGAAGGTTCTTTTATAAAGGGTTATGTCTCTTGGATTAAATGACACGTGTTTTGAATTCAAAAGAGTTGACTTTTGAGGGAATTTTGGAGGGAAATTTGAATTCCTTTTGGAAGGAGTTAGCCCAAAATAAAAGAAGAAGACTTCAAGGAGTTGGTGTGTGACGTGAAAGGGGATGGCATGAAAGGCAAGAGGAAGAGATAAGGAGAGAAAGTCAAGGGTTTGAAGATTTTCTTCTAGGTTGCGAGAAGGGAGGAAAGGTGAGAGATTTCTTCTTCATTACACTTTTAAGAAGGAATTTTGGAGGGAAATTTAAATTCCTTTTTCTGAAGTTCATGAAGAATGAAATTGATAAGAAAATGAAGTTTGTAGATAATTAGACTGTTGCACTCAGTGAAGAGTGTAGCGCTATAATTCAGAAAAAGTTTACTGAAAAACTTAAAGATCCTGGAAGTCTTACAATTTCTTTTGCTATTGATGAACAATTTTATGAAAAAGCTTGATGTGATTTAGGAACTAGTATTAATCTTATACCATTATCAATTTTTAAAAGGTTGGGCTTAGGAGATATTTTACCTACAACTGTAACTCTTCATTAGCTGATCGTTCGATTACCTATCTTAAAGAAGTTATAGAAGATGTGTTGATAAAAGTTGATAAATTTATCTTTCCTATGGAATTTATTGTATTAGATATGGATGAAGATAAAAAAAAATTCCTATCATTTTAGGAAGACCATTCTTTGTCACTGGAAGAGCTTTGATAGATGTGCACAAAAGAGAACTAACTATGAGAGTTAGTGATCAAGAGTCAATGAGATGCCCTACAAAAAAGCAAGAGATTGAATGCTTCAGAATGAATATTAATGAATATTAATGAATATTTAAGCCATGAATATTTCAAGAAGACATTTAAAAGCAAATTTGAAAAGGAATATATGGGATATCAAGATGAGGATAAAATTCAAGATGAATCTACGGAAGTGAGTAAAGAAGATTTGGATTATGTTCAGGAAAAAAATTAAGATGTTAGATCCTATAGAAAGTAACGAGAAGCTGATTTCATCTATTGAGAAACCTTTTAAAATAGAACTGAAAACACTTCCTACACATTTAAAGTATGCATTCTTCAGAGATTTATCTACATTTCCTGTTATAGTATCCTCAGAATTAACTGATACGCAAGAATAACAGTCATTAGAAATGTTGAAAAGATATAAGAAAGCCTTTGGATGGACATTTGCTGATATTAAAGGAATCAACCCTTCAACTTGTATGCATAGAATTTTATTGGAAGATCAACATAAACCAAGAGCTGATCTCAAGGGAGATTAAATTCTATGATGAAAGATGTTGTTAAGAAAGAAATTCGAGAATGGTTAGATGCTCGAATAATATATCATATTTCAGACAGTACTTAGGTAAGTACAATTCACTGTGTTCCAACGAAAGGAGGTGTGACTGTAGTGATAAATGAGCATAATGAATTAATATCAATAAAACAAGTCACTAGTTGGAAAATCTGCATAGACTGTAAAAAATTAAATTCTACCACTAGGAAGGATCATTTTCTTTTACCCTTTTTGTACCAAATGTTAGATAGGTTGGCTGGACACATATATTTTGTTTTCTAAATGGATATATCAGTTATCATCAAATACCTATTGCTCCTGAGGATCAAGAGAAAACAACATTTACTAGTCCTTATGAAACTTTTGCTTTTGGGCAAATGTCCTTTGGATTATGTAATGCACCTGCAACATTTCAAAGATTTATGATGTCAATTTTCAGTGATTTAATTGAAAAAGGGATTAAAGTTTCTATGGACGATCTTTCTGTATTTGGAACTTCATTTGAAATACATCTAAATCATTTAGAGAAATTTCTAAAATGATGTGAAAAGACTAATCTCATATTAAATTGGGAAAAATGACAATTTACGGTTGCAGGAGGAATTGTGCTTGGGCAATAAAATTTCAAAAAAGAGCATCAAAGTAGATCCTACAAAAATTTAGGTTATATCAAACCTACCTCCACCTACTACAGTAAGAGGAGTTAGGAGTTTTTTAGGACATGATGGATTTTACAGGCGATATATTAAATATTTTTAAAAAATTACTAAACCTTTATGCCAACTTATGGAAAAAGATACAAAATTTGACTTTAACTAGATTGCCTTAAAAACTTTGAAGCTTTAATGGAAAAATTGATCACTGCACCTATAATTATTTCACTTGATTGGGATAAATCTTTTGAATTAATGTGTGACGCTAATGATTATGCAATTGGAGTTATTTTAGGACAGAAATATGATAAGATTTTTAAAGTTATATAATATGCTAGTAAAACTCTTAATGATGCTCATATTAACTACACCACATATTAACTACACCACATTAACTACACCACCACTGAAAGAGAGTTATTAGCTATTGTATATGATTTTAATAAATTTAAATCATATCTGATTGGAGCTAAGTGTATAGTGCATACTGAACATTCGACCATTAAATATTTGATGCAAAATAAGGATGTTAAACCAAGATTAATTAGATGGGTACTTCAATGCAAGAGTTTAATTTTATAATAATCGATAGGAAAGGGACTGATAATCAAATTATTGATTATCTATCTAGACTAGAACAGGAAGAAATACTTAATTAAAAAAAAAGAATTAACAAAATTTTTCCTGATGAACAACTTTATGTTGTAAAAGGATGAGAAATATCTTGGTATGCTGATATTATAAATTGTATTGTTAGTGATATTTTACCATATGGGCTAACAAAACAATAGGAAAAGAAATTCATTCATGATGCAAAATCATATTTTTGGGATGACCCTTATTTTTATAAACAATGCAAAGATTTAGTAATGAGAAGATGTGTGCCTTAAAGAGAAATTCAAGAAATTATTAAAAAATGTCATGATTCTGAATTTGGAGGTCATTTTAGGAATGAAAGCATTGTTCATAAAATTTTGCAATTTGGATTTTATTGGCCTACTCTATTTAGAGATGTTAATATATACATAAAAACATGTGATCAGTGCGAGAGAGTAGGTAATATTTCAAGAATAAATGAAATGCCTCTAAATTTTAATTTGAAAATTGAAATTCTTGATGCATGGGGATTGGATTTTATGGGACCATTTATACCTTTATTCAAAAATATTTATATATTGATTACAGTGGATTATGCTTCAAAATGGATTGAAACAATCACTTTACCTCAATGTGGTGATCAGAGTGTTTCAAAATTTTTAATTAAAATTTTTTTTACATAATATGGAATGCGGAGATTAATCATTACCGATGGAGGATCTCATTTTAGAAATATAATAATTGCAAGATTGGTAGAAAATTATAATATAATGTATAAAATTGAAACTGCTTATCATCCCTAGACTAGTTGTTTAGCAGAAGTATCTAATCGTGAAATTAAGAGAATTTTGGAAAAGTATGTTAATCCTAGTAAAATGAATTGGTCTGTTAGATTAGATACGGTATTATGGGCCTACAGGATAACTTATAAGACACCTATAGAAATTTCCCCTTACAGATTAATTTTTGGGAAGACTTGTCACTTACCAGTAGGGTTGGAACATAAAGTTTATTGGGCTATTAAAGAATTTAATTTTAATTTGAAAGAAGCTGGCAAGAAAATAATTTTGCAATTGAATGACCTTGAAGAAATTAGAAATGAATCTTACATTAATGCAAGGATTTATAATGAAAAGCTGAAGGAATGACATGATCAAAAGATAATAAAAAGAGAATTTGAATATGAACATGAAGTTTTATTATATAATACAAGATTGAAATTATTTCATGGGAAACTGAAGTCTAGGTGGAAAGGGCCATTCAGAATTATAAAAGTTTATCCCTACGGAGCAATTCACATTAAAGATCTCAAGACTGGAAGGATATTTAAAGTGAATGGACACAGATTAAAACCATATTTTGATGGTCAAAGACCAGCTTTTAAAGGGACTATAATGTTGGGTCACCCAGAATAAAGACTGGGAATGTCAGGCTGATGACATTAAACCAAGCGTTTAGTAAGAGACAACCCATTAGTATCATTGTTTAGTTTTCTTTTGAGTTTTTGTTTGAGATATTTTACGTATATTTATAATTATGTCTTTATATAGTTCGTGTATTTGAGAAAAATATTTTTAAACATCTTTATTTACCTAATCTTTTAGAAAAATTGAGAATTTATTGAATTTAAATTGAAATCGTGTAGTTTTTGGAATTAACGCATGATGCGTCAGATTAGTGCATGATGCATCAAATTCCAGAGAGCTGGCGCATGATGCGCCGCAGCGACGAAAATGACTTAAAACATTTCAAAAGATGATTTTTGGCAGTTTTTAACGGTTTCTTGTCCTTATAACACCCAAAAACTGATTCTTAAGTCTATTTTAAGAGGGAAAACGAGGGAAAAGACACTATATTTCAAATCCAATGGCATCCCACTCTAAAATTACAGCGAGATTTGGAATTTTTAATCGGAGAAAGTTTGTCAATTTCGATGCACAGAAGTTGCATGATCGTGTTTTAGTGAAGAAGAGACTAATCAAAGAAAGAGTATTTGTGAATCGAGGATTCAACACACCGAATACTTTAATTGAATGTTGAAGAGATCATTGCACAGAGGCGTTGGGAAGTGCTTTGTTACACTACTGTCGTCGTAGTCGTCCCCGTTGTGAAATATTTTTATGCAAATCTACATGGAATCAACCAAGGAATTGTCTATGTGTGAGATAGGTTTGTGCAATTCACTCCTTCATGAATAAACGAGATTTTTATGATTGAGAATATGTATATTTGTCATTATGCAAATTTTACCCCTACGAGAGACAATATGAATAAACTCTACCGGTACCTTACGGATGAAGATGCTAATTGGGAGGCCAGAGATGATGAAAATGTAAGTTTTTTTATCATCATTGTTAAATCGTACTTCTAAGGCATGACACTTCCTTATTGCATCAAAATTAGTGCCTATTATGAAAATCAGTAAGGTGACTAAGGTGAGCGCTATTTTAAATTATTGTATTCAAACTGGAAAATCTATTGATATTAAAGTCATTATTATGAAATCGGTTTTAGTTTTGATTGTAAATGGGTCTACAACTGGGCTTGGACATCCATCTACTATTTTTCTACTGTGCAGTCAATCGCAAGTACCTTATGAAAGTTGGGAAAAGTGCTTCTTCCTTGGAAGCTGATGGATCTAGAAGTCTATTACAATTGTCTTGGAATGTGAGATGAAAATAATATGAATGTACTGACGGATCAAGAATCCCATAATTCATCACCTATTCAGCCTTACTCAATTTGAATGCACTTTTGAAGAAGATCATAAGATAGAAAAAGAGGTGTAGAATCTTATGCATGCAATTGAAAATATTTCTGAAATATTGGATCACTTAGATTGGAGACTGAAAGAACATTTTGAACATACTAGTCGTATTGAAGATGGTTTGGTGCGTATGTTCAAGAAACATGCTTGGATTGGGGAGGATTCAAGTGATGAGTTTCCTTATCGACCTTTCTACAACTTGTATGTGCACTATCAATCTATGGGAGATATCTAGGAGGAAGAGAGTGAAGAAGATGTTTGAACATAGTTTATGCACGAAAAATTTTGTTTAGTATTGTTTGTTTTAGTTACTTTATTGAGTTGTATTGTATTTACTTTATTTTTTAACTTTATCTATGTTTATGCATTGAATTTAGAGGTTTAGATTTCAGTGTTAGGATGTTTGGTTTGCTTTAAAACATTGAATTTGATGTTTGTTGGTTTGATAAATGTTAGTTTGTAATAACGCAAATTTTATATATATAAGTGAGTTAAGTGAGTTTTGTGTTGTTGTGAAAGTTTGTTGTTAGAATAATGTTTATCTATGTTTAGAAATGTTCATTTAAGTTAATTAGAGGTTGAAGTAAAGTAGTACAGAGCATATTTCCATAAAAACCAAAATCTGGTGAATTTGTGCTCTGGTGCATGATACGCCAAAATGGCGCATGATGTGTCATTTCACAGAACATTGGCGCATGATGCGCCAAAAATTCAAACACGCCTAATTGCCTAGAAAACTGCAAATCACACGTACTAGCTCCATTTCCATTGCTTGAGCCGTCTCCTATTTCTAAACCTTGACCTAGGGCTTTACATCAAGGGCGATAGGGAAGATTTTGGAGGCCAAAAATCATATATTTCATCTTCTCTTAGTAAGAGCTCCACTTTAACTTAGAAATTTTTTATTTTCACCTTAGATTTTTTCTACATTGTGGAGTGGAAGATCCAAAATTTGGATCCAAAATTTGGGATTTTTGATGAAAAAACTTGAAGAAAACTCATGGTGAAAAGTTTCTAACCAAATAATCTTGCTTGAGGAGGTAAATTTTTTATTTAGTAATTTATTTTGAATTTATTTAATTTTTGTAAAATTTTCAAATGGCTAATAGATTTTCCAATGGCTCCTCGAGTGAAGAAAGGAAGGCCATTCGAGGATTTTGATTCCTGAAGATTCATTAACTTCAAGGCCCAACATAGTTATAGTACTCAAATGGAGACCAGAGGATTGATCCAAGAACGGGCAATTGCAAACAGGCGTTTGCAAATTTGAGTGACGAGATCAAAAGGTTGATCCTCGCCAGAAACTGGGAAAGATTATGCTACTTCACTGCAGTAGCAATTGTCCTCATGATTCAAGAGTTCTATGCTAACCTGAGGTTCACTGAAGATAATCCCATCTTGATTAAAGATAAGCAAGTAGAATTTACTGCTGATCGGATCAATACTATTTATGGGCTGAGGAATGTAGATCATGATGAGTACGTTGCATTTGTGATGATTGATTCATCACTGGATGAAGTGATTACCTTTTTGACTTATGAAAAAGGAGAATGAAAGATTAAGAATAACAAAATAGTTAACTTCTCCACTGCCTTGTTGACTAGTCAGTCAAAGGTATGACATCACTTCATTTCTAATAAGTTAATTTACTTTATCTCTGCCAGACTTTTACCTACAAATCATCTTGCTGATGTTACAAAAGATCAAGTGGTGCTGAACTATTGCATTCAGAACATGAAGGTGAATGAGAATAAGACACATAACGGCACTTGTAGTTCATCATGCTTGAAGTATAACTGGTAGTTCTACAGTTAGTGGTTTGGGATATCCTGCCCTGATTTTCACTTTATGTGAGCAATCAAAAGTAGAGTCCCATAGAAATGAAGAAAAATCATAGCCACAAAATCCTATTAGGAGGCATATGATTTAGATATTAGAATCATTTGTTGAATCTAGAGATGATAGAAGGGATATATTCTCTACATCAGCTGCAGGAGCATCTACTTCTAGCTCTGCATCACTAGAAAAATTATGGACCAAATTATGATTCAACAAATAGACATAATTAATATGCAGAGTTAAATTGGAGAGATTGGAGCAAGAAATGCTTATAATGATGAATATCAGCAGGGGAGAGTTAAACATGATATATATTTTGAGAATGCTATGGTAAGACATCTTAGGGGTGAGCCCAATGTAGAATTTCCTCCTTGCCCTAGTTTCACTCCTTATGTTCCTATTTATGATGAAGATGAGGAAGAAGAAGAAGATGATGATGATGATGAAGACGGTGATGCAGAGTGATATTTTTATGAGTCTAGTTAGTTTATTTTTATGTTTGTTTATTATTTGTGATTGTATTGTGATGTACTTTTATTTGGGAACTGTTAAAGTAAAGACTTTTATGTTGTGTTGTGGACTGAAATTGTAATAGTAATAGTAGATTTTTACTTTTCCTACATTTTTAGTATTTTCAGTTTTTGTATTTCTGTTTTTAATTTTCAGCAAATTCTTTAGAATGTATTTTATCTCATGTAATTCTTTAAAGCATTTATGTATGCTTTTAAAGTTTGTACCTGCAGTATACCAGAGCCCAGTTTCATAATCAGAAATCCTCTACATGTCAGTTTTTATTTTCATGCATTTATTATTTTCTTTCACCTACTAAATTTTGTACTAAAATATTTTTAAAACTACTTAAAAACTTAAGTTTGGGGGGGGGGGGGGGGGGGAAGAAATTTTTTTTTTAAAAAAAAAAAACAAAATTCTATTTTTCCATAATTAATTTAAGATAACCTAGGATATTGAGATTAAACTTTAAATTACTATACTTATGTTTATAAATATTATAGTAAATTTAGGTAAAACGTTTTTAATAATGAAGGGCAATTCTAATGTTAAAGATATTTAGTATGATAGGATAAGTCTGTGTTTTTCTATTTAAAGTAAAGAAAATTGTATTTTTGAAGTGTTAAGAGTTTTAAAGTTTCATGTAAGAAGAAAAGAATGAAACTTTATGAAAATCATAAACTGATATGAATTTATTAAGTGAAGTAGAGAAATGTGACATTTTAATTTAAGAAGATGATAGTAGAATTCAAAATTATTACAAAGGCTATCCAGATATAGTAATCCTCAAAATTAAAAAAATAGGGGCATATCGCCCATCACTGCGAAAGGATTGAAAAAGTTTCTAAAAGAAAAAAAAAGAAAAGAAAAGAAAAGAAAAGAAAGAAGTGAGGAGAAGCTTGAGGAGATGTCTAATCAAAATTTGGCTTCAGTTAAATCAACTTAAGGAACTTTATTACATTTTCTAAACTTGTATTGGAATATTAGTAGTATTATTAGTAAAGTTTTCATGAAGTTTTTTTTCATATGAATGTTCTAAATATCCTTAACATGACAAATTACAATTCTTCTTAAAATAAATAGAGATTTAGAAATCTTAAATTTGATTATTAAATACTCTTAGACTTAGAATTTGAATATAAGTTATTAAAGGTTTTTCTTAATTTTTGCTATTCTATTTATTAAACTAAAGTATAGAAGTTATGAGTTGATCCCTATCCTAAGACATATCCTTTTATGTAATAAAAAAGTCACTTGAGGACAAGTAACATTTAAATTTGGTGGATTTTAATACAACAAAATAATATGTTGTTTTAAGTATGTATTTTAAGTCCATTTTTAGTGATATTGCACTTTAAAGAAGGATATTTTTGTGTATTTGTTGTAGGTATAAAATTTTTAGGCATTTGGAGGAAAAGTAGCAGAGAGGACAAAATTTGGAGCCAAAACAACGAATTTTGGGAATCTTGTGCATGATGCGCCGGATTAGCGCATGATGCGCCAGATTAGCACATGATGCACCATTTGACAGAGAGCTGACGCATAATGTGTCGTTAGATAGAGAGCTGGTGCATGATACGCTAAAGAATACTTTTTGTAGATTAAGGTGGTTCAAGGTGAATTTTGTGCAAATTTTCAAAGGGACACTTGTTCTAACGTTAACCTTTTGGAGGAATTCAATACATCTAGACACATTTGAAGGTTCTTTTATGAAGGGATATGTCTCTTGGATCAAATGACACATGTTTTAAATTCAAAAGAGTTGACTTTTGAGGGAATTTTGGAGAGAAATTTGAATTCCTTTTGGAAAGAGGTAGCCCAAAATAAAAGAAGAAGACTTTAAGGAGTTGGTGTGTGACGTGAAAAGGGATGACGTGAAAGGCAAGAGTAAGAGATAAGGAGAGAAAGTCAAAGGCTTAATAATTTTCTTCTAGGGTTGTCAGAGGAGAGGAAATGTGAGAGATTTCTTCTTCATTACACTTTTTAGAGAGAATTGAGAGTGCTTCTAAAGAGAGAAAGACGTGGAGAGAACTTCTAGGGATTTTCTTAGGAAGGATTATGAGATACATTGTGTCTTTTATTTATTTTGTTTTGTAAACTTGTTTTCATTAATGAGTTGTATACTTCTCATGAATTCTGAGTAGACTTCTTTATCATTTTCTCTATTTTGAAATATGGTTTTGTGAAAAAGTAATTTTGTTTTTCTACGGCTTTAAATGTTAATAATTTGTGATCATTTGAACTCCGATCTTCATTTACTTTTCGATATGGCTAATTGAAATGTTAAAATATGTTGAGAAACATATGTTCCAAAAGGGCTATGATTTCTACAACATAGGGAGAATCACATTTGATTGTATGGGAGAGTATGTCATCCATGGAATTGAGTGTAAATAAATAGAAAAATATATTTTAGTGGATGCAGAGTTGAAGATTTTAGAGTGATAGATTAAAATCTCCAATTTGGTTTAGTTTTTTGGAAACTAATGCGAGATTGTTAGCCCTCAGGGGCGGGAGTAGTAGAAGCTCTACAGTGGCAGTCGGTATCCTCCCAACCTAACCATGGAATTATGGACTAAACTCTAGATTTGTCAATGTTCTTTATAGCACTCGAAAGAGGGTAAGGAATAAACTCGTGCTCAATTTAAGGGTAATGATGTTTTCTTAAATTTGAACTTCCCGTCAACAAAAATTTCATTTAGTTTCCATTATTTTACTTTTGAAAGTTTAGTTTTTGGTTTAGTTAACTTTGTCATTTTTCTGTATTTTAAATAACATTCACTTTTGTAGTTAATATTCAAACTTTGCACTTTAATTTTTTTTTCTTAGTTTAAATTATAATTATAATCTTAAGAACTATATACATGCATTTCCAACTTCCATGTGAGATTGATATCTTGGACTCTATTAGAGCCCTTTTTTATTTGAGCGATATGTATACTTGCATTATTTTTAAATGGGGATTGGCAGTTTAAGAGAGATTTAAAGATAAACTATTTTTATAAAAGTTATTTTTGTCGGGATTACATTGCATATTTATTATTATATCTGTCATGTGTATTTTGTAATATTGAAAAATAATTACAAAATTAACACACTAAATTAACCCGCATCACTACTCTACAAAGTATTTTAAACAAAAATTTCTTTTGTATGATAAATTAAATTTTATATGCATGAAAGTTAAATTAAAAAAAATTCAAATTTGTAAAAGTCCAAGGTTAATCACTTAGATTGAGGTTAGGCCTGCCCTCCATAGATGATCGAGTTGGTAGCTCTTACTTAAGGTTGGGAAACACACAGTCCAGCTCTGAGCCCCCACCTTTACTAATGCCTTACACCCAATTCTGGTCTTCCATTAGTGACCACGGGTTTCCTTTTACTTTTGTTTATGACTAGTTCTTTTTTTATACTTTTTCTTAGTATTGGAAACTTCTATTTACTTTCTTGTATTTTATTTGAATTTCTTGCAAATATATTATGTTTTATGATGCTAACCATGTAATGTTAGTAGAGGCTCAGGTACGCTTTTATGTTTTAATTATTTTTAATTTAAAAAGTAGTTAAAAAATGAACTATTAATTTTAAAATAAGTTTTATTTTTTTAGGTGCTCCTGATCACAAGGAACTCAAAAAATTACTTTTCATAATTTTCCTAATTGTAGTTTTATTTTATAATTATTTTAATGCAAAAATTCCATTTTACTTGAAAAATAAACTTTAGTGATCAAATTAATTCAAGTGGGCTTCAAACTTTTACAGAGAGTTAAAATGATCATTATGTGCAGTGTGGAAACAATTTTTGTAATTTTTAATTATATTATATTTATTTTATTTTTTATGAGTTAAAATTACTTAATTATCTATAGTAACATACAAAATTATTTATACTTAGTTTATCTTTTTTCCTAGAGTTCTCTGGCCACAAGGAACTTACCAAAACAAATCCTATATTTTATTTACTTATATTTTAATTTATATTATTAATTTAAACAAAAATGGGTCACTAGACTTGAAAATTAAGGTTTTAGAGCTAAAGGTGTCTTCTAACCTTGGAAAAATCAGAGGACACTCTCAATATCATGAGAGATAAAGCCCTAAAGTTTCAAGCCATCGTAACCACTGTTTACTCAATTAAAATTCAAATAGTCTAGAGAGTGTTTAATCAATTAAAAATAAGAGACATGTTAAATATTTTTTATTTTTATTCCACATTATTCTCTTTTGTTCACTAAGCAAGATGGTATTTTTATTTTATTCTTATGACTTATGATTTTTCTACACGATTTTTCTACACTAAGCTATGAATTTTTAAATTTTATGAATTTAATTAAAGCAAAAATACCATATTTTTCTGCTTATCTACACAGTGCTGAATGAATCCTTGACGACTCCGAAAGACCACGCGGTACACTCCCATTCAGCGTCGTCTTCCGTGTCAGCTGCCACACGGGCCGCGCTTCATGAACCATTCCCTCATCCAAACCAACATGCATGAATGGACGTCATCCGTTCATTGTCCCCATCTGTTCTAAACAGAGAGTCGTCTGCACTAAAACACTAATATCTTGATCCCAAAATTATAGATGTGTAAAATTAATAAAGTAGACTCCGCTTTGCAGCGATGTCAAAAACTTGATTTGTTATTTATGAATAAGACATTGAAGCAATTTATATTGGTATTCTACGCTAGTACACTTATCGTTATCAAGTAATACAAGACTTTCTGTTTTAGCCCAAAATATCGATCCCACGAGGAAGGTGTAAATTTGTAATGAAAATTTAAATCAAGAAATTGACAACAATAAAGAAAATCTACTACACTAATTTTAAATATTTAGGGTGCTATCAAAACTAAATTACTAACTACTAGTGTAAAACAAAGCTAAGCAATAACTACCAAACTATATTTTTGTGACGAAGTTATCAAATATGAGAACGCATCTTTCCCACTACAATGAGTTTTTAGTTAAATGAGAGTCTTGTGCCAAATTGGAGCATGTTAATTCTCTACCCTCAGTCAAGTGTTATAGAGAATCGTTGGCTAATCTTAGGTTTAGTCTCTAAAATCGTGGTAAGGCATCATGGTTTGGCTGGGAGGATACTGGCTCTCACTCCAGAGCTCCAACTTCCCTTCCCCTGAAAGCTAACCCTCACTTTAGTTCTTAAACACTAAGACTTTGTGGTCAATTCCATGAGTGAAACACTCCTTCATGGAATTGAATGTGATTCTCACTTTGTTGTGAAACTCATACTCCATTTCTTGAATAGTATGTTTCACAAAAATGTTAATATTTCAATTGGCCAAATGGAAAATTAAATTAAGAACGGGGTGAAAAAATCATCACAATTTATTTTATATTTTAAAATTGGCACATCCAAATTATCTATTCATTTCACCATATCTCAGAGTAGGGAGAAAGACAAAGAAAACTACTCAGACCTTATGAGAAAGATACGACAAAATACAAATTTCATAAATAAAAGAAAGTTTATACAACAATAATAAACAAACTTCACTTATCTTTAACTCTTCCTTAAAGCAAATCCATTGTAGCATTTCTTGGACTCTCTCTCTTTACAAGACACTTAATTCTCTCTTTGAAGATGTAGGGAAGAAGGAAGAAGAAGAAGAAGAAATCTCTCACTTCTCTCCCTCTCCAAGAACTCTTAGGAGAAATCGCACTAAGACTCACCACACCACACAATACACACAATGGAACATTAAAGAAAACTCAATGACACACTAGCAAACTCCTTTAGAATAATTTCCACTCTAAATAGAGCATAATACTTTAAATAGAGCATAATGTTGAATTTTCAAGAGGTGTATCAAATAACTCTTCAAAAAGCATCCAAATTTGTTGAATCTTCTAGAATTTTTCCCTGCACCGACTTCAGCACTGTGGGCGCCCACAATGGCGTCGTCGGTGCCAGTGGACCAAAATAAATTTATGCTCTTTGTCAATGGTGTTGTCGACACCCAGTCTAGCGCCGTTAGCGATCCTACTGTTCTGGCTCCTTCTTTCATGCTAACGTCGTTGGCATCCATGTTGGCACTGTCGGCGCTGAGTATTTCGAGGGCTCTCCCCAAGAAAATGACAGCACTCTCTCCATGGTCGTAAAGGGGGTGGTTTACATAAAGGGGAGAGTTAGGGCTTATTTGGTTAAGCCAAGGGGTGGAGAAAGAAACTTAGGTGGAGGGCTGAACAACGCCAATAGCCAATCAGAGTTAACCACATAGGATGGGTTCAATTGGGTTCAAACCAAGAGGGAGGCCCTCTCAGTTTTGGGTTTTCTGGCCACTAGGCCGACCGACCAGGGCAAGGGAAGTGGCTACGTGGCTTAGGGAACCAAGGGGAAGGTTTAATGGTGATTAGGATTGGGGTTTAATAAATTGAGCTCAAGCTTAGGTCACTTGACCAAAAAATGGAAGGAATCCCATAAATCATGGGACCCTTAGTCCAAGGCACTTTTAGGGTGGACAAGGAGGATCTAGGTTGGTCCTTTAGTTCCAAATGTCAGTTTTGGTGGTCCAAGATGGGCTGGACCAAGTGGCTCCAAGTGGTTTTAGCGCATATATGTAGATATGTATATGTGTGTGTGTGTCTATATATATATATATATATGTATATGTATGTATAGATATATGTAGCTATATATATATATATATATATATATGTGTGTGTGTGTGTGTGTGTGTGTGTGTGTGTGTGTGTGTGTGTGTGTGTGTGTG
>NW_018165048.1:425510-430831 GCF_001263595.1 Phalaenopsis equestris
TATATATCAATATAGTTTAGAAAAATATGAAATCAAACCGACCTCATATCTTTCATAGTTCAAATGAAAGAGCACTATATCTCAAACCCTGTATCTATCGTGAAAGATAAACACAAAACTTGAGGGCGAGACTCGATCAAATAAACTAAGAAATATGTGACATCCATTTGGTTTGCGAAAACCATTTTATTTGTAAGCCGACAAGTTCCTCTATTTAATACAAAGAATTAAATAGGGTTTATATTAAGTCGGGTTTGAAAAGATTTGGAAAAACTTTCTATAAAGTCATGCCTCTATAGTTAATTATATCTTAAATGACCGGAGTCACTCAATAAAACTCTTGATAAAAATCAAGAAATATTATCTTCAAGGAGTTCAAAAGAATATAACTTTTCAACGAGATAGACCAAAGAGGTGTAAAAGGGGAATGACTCAAATTTCAAACACTTATTGTAGAATCCAAAGGAGGAAGAACTAGGGGATGTCATAGATCTGGAGGAGGACTCGGTGACTTCCCAAGCTATCCTATGGTTTGGGCTCAGTTTTTGAGAGAAATCTTTAAATGTTTCATCTTGTTAATTTTATTTGTTTAAGACTTACATTCATGTGAAACGATCACATAAATATCATGAAATATGTGAAGATTTAGGTCGTGACGAACGACAACCTCAGATTTCTAAGACGAGTTAGGGCTCTAAGACGAGTTAGGGCTAACGAGTTAGAGCTTAAATTGTACAACATGATTATGAAAAGGCCTAAAGATGAGATTGAAGATTTATGTTGCATAAGAAAACAACCTCAAAATCTTATGACTTGCAGTTTAATTCTAATGAGTGATTTAGCTGGTGTAGATATGTTCTGCTGTTGAAGATGGTCGTGCTACCCACAATGTTAGCTCCAAGCTCCTCGTCGTAGCACCTTCGAGTTCGATGTTAATTTTAAGTGTACATGCAATTGTTGAGTTAACGATCTGCTGTCGCGTACCCGTTTTGAAACCAACTACTAGCCTCCTACTCTAAGGTATAGTGTGTAAAAGAAATAGTAGCATACATAAGTATAGTGATAGAATTTAAGAAACGAGCTAGCATGCATTGTATAAGTAAAAGTGAGCAATAAAAGAAACACCACCTGGAAAACTTGAGAAAAAGCGCCAAATGACCCATGATGGAAAACTCAAGAAAAAAAGTAAATAACTCACAACAGAAAGGTCAAGAAAGATAGCAAATGACATCTCAAAGGAAGTCATCGAAAATATGGGAAGATCCCAGAAAAAGACCACAAGTGCTTTACCAAAAGCTCCAAAAAAATCACACAAAATATCTGAAGAGAGAAAATTGCAAGCACTCGGGTCGGGGCTAGGCTCAGATACTATATATTTATACTCGAGGGACGTCGAAGGCTACTATCAGTCACCCAAATATATAGAGCCCTCCACTCAACTAGAAGAGTGTCCTACTAAACCTAAATTAGGATGGTGCTCCTTAGCACGGTACCGGTAATCGACAAGTGGACAACCAAGTTACAATACATTTAAAATTTGTATTTTAGCATGCCCATGGATTTTAGGCAAACAAAAAGAAAGTTATATTAATTTTGTTTGTAGTGAAAATATATTTTATAAATATTATATTTGTTCTTATCATGTCTGTTTTTATCAATTTCGAAAATTATGATTGTCCACGAGTCGATCACACCGTCAGGTGTAGGACCACCAACAACCTAAGAAGGTACGGTTCTCCCGCTAGTCTTGTGTCGGTGAATGATACTTTCATCCTACGGTTCATCAGGTCCTTGGATTGGGTCCTGATGTCATAGGATAAAATATCATTCTGCTCAACCACTGGTGTGCTTTTGTCATCACCGCTCCAAGCCCCAAAACAAAACTGACCTACTTGCGACCTTGTTTTATGGTTCATATATAGCAAAATGCTATATATGTGGGACCAAAGGAAAATATGTTGAGATTTTCATACATATTTTATATTATTTTTAATCATATTGCACTTTAAAGAAAGATATTTTTGATGTTTTGTTGCAGGAATGATGAATTAGGGTCATTAGAGCAAAAAGATACAAAAATGAGCGAATTTGGAGCGAAAATGACCAAAATGTGAAGATTTGAACTAGGCCGCCGACGGTGAGTTTTTCCCGAGACTACAAGACAAAATTCTTCAGAAGCCTGCCGACACGCCCTTGAGGCCGCCGACGGTGAGATCAACGGTTATGCCTACTCAAGCTTTGGATAAAGCCAAATTTTGAAGGGATGCTTATGCAACTCTTGGGAAAGCTCATCCACAACTTTAAAAGAACATTTTGGCCAAAAATTGAGAGAGCCTGGAGAGTCTAAAAAAGGTGGTGAGAGTCTAGAGGCCCTTGAGGTTATAGAGGTTCCATTAGTGTGTAACAATTGTGAGGATTTCTTCGAGAAGTTGTAAGGTTGTAAGAGTGGAGGGAAAGTGATGAAGATATATTTTTCTTGACTTAAATGGAGAGAGAAATTGATCCCCAGCGGAGTCGCCAGAATGTCGGCACTATTTTTTTTTTTTGGGGGTTTTGCCCGTAAGAAGCTGTCGGTCATCGGAATTGAAATCCCGTTGTCAATTAAAATCCTGTTTCCCGCTTCGGAAGGACGTTTTAAAAAATTTAGAAGTGATAGTTCTTTCCTCTAAGGATTAATAAATACTCTCGTTTGGCCAAAGAAAGGAGATTTTGGGGACAATCGCCAGGCAAATCGACAGTCCTATAGAAGATTTGAATTGAATTTAATATGTTAAAAAAGTTTGGGTTTCAATTTAAAATTATAGGATGATGAAACTATGCGCAAAGAAATTGAATTGAGTAGAAAACACAAGCACGAAGAAGGGAATAGAGCGTCTAAGCCTACTCCAAAGATGTAGATGGGAAAGTGATGTCTAAGCCTACCCCGAAAGTGTAGTTGGGATTAGGATGTCTAAGCCTACCCCGAAGATTGGTGTCACACTAAGGAGGAAAGCACTGGGACTCATATCCAACCCAATTTGTGAGAAGGAAACTCCAATGGGGAAGAAGGCGCTAGGACTTACATCCAACGTAAGTGGTAGTGGAAAAATATATCTGTCATGCTAGAAAGGAAAGCTCTGGGACACAAATCCAACCCAAATGGTTACAAGGAAAATATCTGCTGCATTGGGGAGGAAAGAGCTGAGACTTATATCCAACCAAAGAGGTAGTGGGAAAATATATCTGTCACGCTAGGAAGGAAAGCTCTGGGAATTATATCTAACCCAAATGGTGACAAGAAAATATTTGCTACATTGGGGAGGAAGTCTCTGAGACTTACATACAACTCTTTCACGTTAGGAAGGAAAGCTCTGGGACTCATATCCAACCCAAATGGTGACAAGAAAAATATCTGCTACATTGGGGAGGAAGGCGTTGGGACTTATATCCAACCCAAGAGGTAGCGCAAAAAATATATCTGTCACGCTAGGAAGAAAAGCTCTGGGAGTCATATTCAACCCAAATGGTGACAAGGAAAATATCTGCTACATTGGGGAGGAATGCGCTGGGACTTACATCCAACCAAGGGGCAGCAGAAAAATATATCTGTCACTCTTGGAAAGAAAGCTCTAGGACTCATATCCAACCCAAATGGTGATAAGGAAAATATATGCTACATTGGGGAGGAAGGTGCTAGAACTTATATCCAACTCAAGAGGTAGCAGGAAAATATATTTGTCACGCTAAGAAGGAAAGCTCTAAGACTCATATATAACCCAAATGGTGAGAAAGAAAATATGTGCTACATTGGGGAGGAAGGCACTGGGACTTATATCCTACTCAAGAGGTAGCGGGAAAATATATCTATCACGTTATGATGGAAAGATCTGGGACTCATATCCAACCCAAATGGTGATAAGGAAAGTATCTTCTACATTAGGAAGGAAGGAACTGAGACTTATATTTAACCCAAGAGGTAGTGGCAAAATATATTTGTCACACTATAAAAAAAAGCTCTAGGGCCCATATCCAACCCAAATGGTGACAAGAAAAATATCTGCTCTCGGGGCTGACCTTGAGAACAAAGTGGATATAGTGTAGAGAACTTGTGGTGATAAGTTTACAAATCTGTAAGTAGTGAAGATGAATATTGGTGCACAAAGATTTGAGGGTATTTACATGGAGTGAAAGGCTCTGTGGGGATGCAAAGAAGCTAGTATAGATAAGGATATTCATGTTATGCAAGCAAAGAGTAAGAGACCTGAAACTCGAGAGAAACAAACTCAAGAAAAATTATTATTTTCTTTTGTTGTCTTTATCATATTGAATTATCAAAGTATATTTTCAAGAATCATTTTTTGTTCTTTAATTTTCAAATTTTTTTTTTAAATTTTGTTATCATTAAGTTTTTATTATTTTGTTCTTTGTACATTGTAGTTTGGAACCAACGTATGGTTTTGTGACTTATGATTCATCGCATATAGGGAAATTCAAGAAACCAACTACATTATGAAATATAAACTTCATTAATTTGCTCAAAACAAGTGTTACAGGCTGAATACATGCTGGAAGCATCAAAAGTACATCAATAGCATCACATGTTGAATGCATATCATATATGTTGCTCTAGTGTAGTACAAAAGGTGACAAACTAATTGTATGTCTATCTTCTGTGGGATGAGCTCCTGATCAAGCTGACCTACTAAGCCATGCTCCAGGATAAAAATTCCCTTTACGCATACTTAGAGGTGTAACCTTCTCATAGATTGTAAGGGCGCAAATCCTCAAGATCCATATCCGAGCAGAATCTGCATGGCATATTGCTGCTATCCATCCTTCTAAAAGTCACAAAGACCTGCGGTGTCGCACCCCTGGAATGCAATGCTTGGTGAGGTCTGCTCCACTTCTTTCGAGAATCAATACTGAACCTATCGGTAGTGGAATCTTAACGGATCCCCCAAACTCCTCAGGGTCAATAACATCAATCTCTTTTCTAAATAATATATTGTTGTTGCTTATGAAAGAGACCATGCAGAAAGGCCTCACAAAATCATGATAATCTATGTGCGGGGGAATGTAATCTCCCTCATCGGTGATATTGATGATAAAACTGTTTGGAATGCAATCGGCTGATAGTATGCTCCATCTAACCATTCTATTGATCATCTACTTTATCTTGGAGGGCATGTGGTCCACCTTTTCATTTCTTAAGATGCATGGGGGATTCCCTTGTCTATCTTTAGAGAAATTATAGCAGCAACCACAGTAAATGGCTATCCTACCTTTTCTTCTCATCCACCTTCATGGCTCTGAGTAAGTTCTTTCCATCAGCAGGCCAGCCC
>NW_018165048.1:431483-436066 GCF_001263595.1 Phalaenopsis equestris
CTCTTTCAGGTGTCTTCTTTCTTCAATTAAAAAAGCTTTGTGCCTGCGACGATTGGAATTCTGTCATTGAGTCCTTCTTAAAGATGGATATGACAGTCTTCCTTCATCAGTACTGACTAGGTCCCTAGTTGTGTGGTTATCATGGATAGTAAACGGCTAGTCCCCTCCATCAGATTCTATTGTGTTACCAGTTTCTTCCTCTTTGAAGAGGAGTCCTCTCATGTACCAATCCTCAAAAGTGATGGTAACCCTTCCTTTTCTTATTAGCTAACTATGTCCATCAGGGGACCCTCATAATTAACATTGACCTTCCCATATTTCAGGTCAAAGTGTATGATTCTGCCCCGATCTGCCCTTTCCTCATTGAGTGGGAGATTCAAGCCATCCTTGAAAGTGAAAATCAGCTTCTTCCCTGACATTTTTTTCTGCACATGACAAGAAAAACATCGGTGCACTAAAATTTAGTGGGAACAAGAACAAAACAAAGCATTCATTAAACAAAATTTTAATTTGTAAAGGTGCACAAATTTTCTTTTTTTTTATTATTTTATTTAATTTGAGTGAAATGTTAAAATTAAGAAAATTGAAGAGAAAAAAATGAAGTGAGAAACATCAAAATTTTCATTTTATTAATATTAATATTAATACAAAACTTTGGACCCAGTCACAGATGTTTGGCCAAATAAGTAAACCCAGAACAATCCAGATCTTAAAATTTCATTTTAAACAATGTCACATCACATAATACATTTTTAAATATTGCCTATTGATCGACAACATAGGTCTCTCACCTGAGGAATCCACCAGCTGGTAGGCTCCTCCTGAATAGACCCTTTCTAAGACAAATGGTCCCTCCCAAGTTGGTTCAAATTTTCCACCTACCTTGCAGCATGCAAGAATAGGTCTTTTGAGAACAAGAATGAGGTCACCCACTTTGAACCTTTTCGGGTGGACCAATTTGTCATGGGCTTGTACCATCATAGCTTGGTAAAGTTTCAAATTTTATTGCGCTTCTAATCTCTTTCCCTCGAGACTCATTATTTCTTCAAGTCTGAGTTTTGCACTTTCTTCTGTTGTGAGCTGGTTGGCAATGGCAACTCTGAGAGATAATGTCTAAACTTCTAGTAGTAGTATGGCCTAGAACATGTACACAAGTGCATAAGGCGTACATTGAGTGGGAGTCCTAAACGTTGTCCTATAGGCCCACAAATCTTTTAACTGTCTGTTATGCCAATCTTTTTTTGTTTCCGTCTAGTGTCTTGTTCAAAATATATACTAGTGTCGGTCAGGCAATTTTTCCTAGGATAGTAATTTTTTTAGTATCACCAGTGTATCCCATGCCATTTGGCAAAATTGTTGATCTTTGTGCTCTTGAAGGTTGTTCCTTCGTCAGAAATTACTCTGTGTGGCATACCTAAACGGTAGACGATTTGTCTTTTGAAGAATTGAAGGACGTGTTGTATTGTAACCTCTTGTAATGACATTGCCTCTACCCATTTAGAGAAGTAATCCGTAGCAGCAAAAATAAATCTGTGTCTCTAAGAGGATGGAGTGTCTATTGGACCTATTATGTATGTACTCCAACACTCGAATGGCTACGAGGCAACAGTCAGATGTAGCACATTCGGAGGTTGGTGTAACACCACCCCATGCACTTGACATTGGTGACACTTTCTGGTTGTATCCATGCAATCAGAAATCATCGCTGACCAATAATATCTGAGTCTCTTAATCTTCAATTTAATTTTTGGCCCTGACTGGTGAGCACCACACAATCCGCACAATCCGGAGTGTACTTCTTTGACGATATTTTGCGCTTCTGCTCTTCTTAGACATCTTAGCCACATCTGATCAAATGATCTTCAAATGATCTTCTATAGAGGACATCAAGCATATGACATGGCTCTACTTTTGATATGATATGCCTTAGACTTGTCCTCTGGTAACTTTCCAGTCTGTAAATTTTCTATTAATGGCTTATGCTAATCTTCATTGATATCAACAAATGCAATCATTGCTCCCTCTTCTTTTTCAAGCTTTTGTAGATTCTCAAAGTCAATTTGAGACAAAACTTGTCGTCCTTGTACTGTAATGTCAATGGAATACTCCAAGGGGCACGCCAGTTCCTTAGCAAGTTATTCTAAAGTGTCAGCATGGGCATTCTCTCCTTGAGGAATCCGCTAGAGAGACACACTAAAAATCTATTCAAACAACTTCAGTGCATATTGATGGTATTCTGCTAGTATTGGCTTCAAAATCTTGTATTCTTCGGTGACTTGTTAGATGACAAGTTGAGAGTCTCCATAGATGGTAATAATTATTATATTCATTGAGATCGCCAACTCCAAACAAGTGATTAAGGCTTCATATTCTAATTCATTGTTAGTGCATGACTCCATCAATTGGTATGAGAATCTCAGCATACTTATATCTAGCGTGATGAAAATCAAACCAATCCCTGCTTTGCCCGACATAACTATTCCTGATCCTTTGTCTTTTCTGGCTGATGAAGCTCCATCAAAGTACATCTCCCAGCGTTGCGCACTGGTGAATCTCATTCGTAATATCTGTTCATCTTGCAATTCATCATTGAGTGGGGACCCAGCTTGAAGTGGGTGTGCTGTGAGAAAATCTGCCAAAATCTGTCCCTTGATAGCACGGAGGGGAACAAAAGTTATATCGAATTGTAATAAAATCATTGAACACCTTGCAAGACATCTAGAAAGTGTTGTTCGGGTCATCAAATATTGCAATGGATTAACTTTTGAAATTAGGGTATTTTATGAGAAAGCATTATTAGAAAGCATGTAGTGTCCAAGCTTCTACGTGGAAAAAATCAAAGCTTGACAATGCTTCTCAATAGGAGGATACTTAAGCTCCCTCGGTATTAGATGTCGACTCAAGTAGTATAGCACATTTTCCTTACCCATGTGATTGACTTGAGCTAACAGAGCTCAAAGAGAGTCATCTAAAGCCGCAGTATAAAGTATCAACTATTTTTTTGGGATAAGGGCTGCCAAAAAAGGAGGTGTCATTAAATATTGCTTAATGTTCCGGAAGGTCCACGACATTTCTCTTCCCAAACGAATTTGGAGTCCTTCTTAATTAATGCTGAGAAGAGCTGACACCTACCTAAGAGATTATAAGAAAAATATCTCAGCTATGCCAACTTTCCTTGGAAGGAAAGTAGTTGTTTCAAGGTTTTGGGGGGAACCATTTCCAAGATAGCTTTAATCTTATCTGGGTTGATTTTGATTTTTCGATGACGAACAACGAATCCTAGAAACTTCCCGGAGGTAATTCCAAAGGCCCACTTAAGCTTAAATTGTCGTAATCATTCAAACATGATCTTTAAATTATACAAATAGTCTACTTTTTGTCTACTTTTGTTGACTAAATCATCCGCATAACATTCTACTTGATTGTGAATGAGGTCGTCAAAAATCTTTGTCATTGCTTGCTGATATGTTGCTCCGACATTCTTCAACCCAAATGGCATTACTATGTAGCAAAATATTCTGATCGACTTTTTGAATGTTGCAAGTGCTGTATCCTCTGGAGCCATATTGATTGGATTATATCCCAACAATCCATCCATGCAGAAGAAGATCTCATGTGTCGAAGTGATGTCCACCATCATTTATGGTACAGGCAATAAAAATTCATCTTTTGGGCATGCTTTGTTCAAATCCCTGAAGTTGACAAATACATAGATTTGTCCATTTTTATTCTTAACTGGCATAATATTGGCTAACGATGTGGGCTATTGCTCTTCTCTTACAAAGTAAGCGTCTATTACTTTTTCACCTGGATAATGACTTGCTACTCTATCTCAAGGTGCATCCTTCCTAAAGCTTGTTTCACTGAGGTTATATGTTTATCTATCATGAGTTTATGAACTGCAACCTCTGTTGACAGCCCTAACATTTCATCATAACTCCATGCAAAGCATTCTTTGAATTCTGACAGTAACTTAATCAACTCAAAAAATTCTTTTTCTTCTTTACTAAGAAGAGAACTTATAAATGTGGGTCGAGGCTGCTCCTCAGTCCCGAGGTTAATTTCCTTCAGTTCATCAATAGTTGATTTAATTTCTTCCTCAAATTCTGGTAGAGCATCATCTATTAACTCATCTTAAGAGTCATCCTCTAAACCAAGGCAGTCCTCTTCTGATTCACCAGTAACAATCATGCAAAAACTCGAGTGATCGACTGGTCCTACAGTGCCAAATCTGAGACCTTCTTTCGAATTGGGAGTTTGACTTTTAACATTCCATAATTTTCAAACAGTTGTAATTTATCTTTCGGCATTTGTTTTGAAAAATATTCTTGTTGAATTAACTTTTGTACACAAGGAGAAAATTAACCAAAAGGTAATTCCATTAATTCAATAGGATTCTCATCCAAATTTAACTTATTTTCAAGATTAGTAGAAGTAAAAGCACGGTAAAACTTGATCGGCTTTGAACTAGCGCTACGGACTTCCTTAACTAAACATTTGACCTTTTGAGGGAGAATCAAAGTTAGGGTCATGGAATTTACCTAGTGGTTGACCCAATCATACATCATCTCATATTCAATTTT
>NW_018165048.1:437199-452279 GCF_001263595.1 Phalaenopsis equestris
TTAAAATTATCTATTTATTTCAATTGCCTATTAGTGACAGATAAGCAAATTGAACGTCGTTGTTGTGATTAAAGTATTACTTTTCTAAGGTCTTAGTCCGTAATTCTAAACTACTCCCTGTGGGATCGATATCTAGGACTCCATTAGAGCCCTATATTACTTGAGCGGTACGTATACTTGCGTTGATAAGTGTGACTTTACAATTATTGAATATTTAATACATCCATATTTATCTTATATTTTATTGAATATATAAAGTTGCTGTCAAGTTTTTGGCGCCGTTGCCGAGGATTTAAATTTTCTAGTAGCGCTGTCAAATTCTTGTATTTGTTGATTTATAAAAAGTCCGGTCAATGTGCACTTATGTATCGGACATAAGCAACAAAAGCTTAAACCAAGAAGCAAGAATAACAAATTAAAAAGCAAGAAATGAAAAAAAAAGAAGACTGGCCCACCTCAAAATTCAATTTAGAAAAGATAAGCCAAAGCGACAGGAGGGTTAGCCTAAAAACATCTGACTGACTAGACTTTCTCGAATGGATAAAAGATATGGAGCCCACTCCCCGGGCTAGCCATGAAACATCCCCAAAGGGCACAAATTAGAAATTTCCAAATCAATCCCAAATTTTACCTAATATAAAAAGATCCTTCCTCTTTTTCTTTCTCCTTTTATTTTATTGCAATCAATTCGGCCCGCAGAATTGGGCCCCTAAACATTTCCAAACACCTGCCAAATTATTTCTTGAAAGGGGCATTCAAACTCTTTCAGATAATCAAAATTAAAATATTTCATTTTGCGATCATCAGAACATTCAATTCCAACTCAAGCCCAAAGTTTCTAATGAAACATGGAAACATGAATCCAATATCATTTTCCCAAATAGGTGCTCACGGTCAGGGCGACAATGAACCACCAAACCAAGGGATCACAATAGAGAAGCTCACGGCCAGGGGCAGCAACACAGGCAAAGCCACCAGCCAATAACATAAAAGGAGCCACCACGGGGAGGCTCACGGCCAAGAACAACAAGAAAAGAGCCACCAGTCCGCAACACAAAGAGAGTCACCACATGTAGCTCATGGCCAAGGGTAGCCAACAAAAAACCACCAACCCCAGTAAATTCAAAAATCTCCATGAAATCAACCTCTTAAAGCATTAAAACAGCCTCCAACATGTATTCAAACAGGAACAACAACCTAAGGAGCAAAACCAAACTTGGCAAGTGGC
The DNA here is from genome assembly GCF_001263595.1 of Phalaenopsis equestris. Taxonomy (NCBI): domain Eukaryota; kingdom Viridiplantae; phylum Streptophyta; class Magnoliopsida; order Asparagales; family Orchidaceae; genus Phalaenopsis; species Phalaenopsis equestris. The sequence continues at coordinate 438,428 of NW_018165048.1, forward strand.
CAAAAACCAACCCACCACAAGGCCAAAACTGTAGCCACCACAAGGCCAAAACCGAGCCACTATAAGGCCAAACCCGAGCCACTACAGGGACAAAATCGAGCCATTACAAGGCCAAAAGCCGTAGCTCAAAATCAGCAGAACAAGGCAGAAAACTACAGTTAAATAAGTCTCAAAACAACATAAAAAAAAATGCAGCTAAACAAGCCCCCCAAGTCTTTCATATTGCAAAAGAGATAACCACCTCATGCGTAGGGTAGAGTGGAATGTGTGTGAATCTCAAGCTTTGGTGCTATGAGTGTAAGCAAATAAGCATTGGTGGTATGTATGTAAATGTCCCGTTACATTCACACCTACGCTTCAACTTTTACATTTATGCCACGCAAATTTTTCACACATATATATAGCCCCAAATCTTTCATTTTTCAAAAGAGACAACACCCCTTCATGCATACAATAAGGTGGAATGTGTGTAAAAATTAAAGCTTGGGTGTTAAACATGTAAGTATATGAGAATCAATGGTATGTATGTAAAAATTGAAGTTTAGGTATTAGACATGTGAATGGATAGAAATTGTGTAGTGTACATGTGAACTTTGCTAAAATAAATTCTACAGCCTCCCAAAGCAAGTGATTGGAGCAATTCCAGATGTTGGATATGTAAATATGTGAGGAATTGAGTGATAGATATGTAAAGCGCCTCAACACTTATTAAGCATGGTAGAAGATAGATAAATAAAATTTGCAGAGGCATGTAGATGGATCATCTAAAATGGCAGTCGAGAAAGCACCAAACAAGTGGCCTAAACAAGCCACAAACAATCCCAAGAGATGCATCTTACAATACCTCAACCTGCAGCCAAACTTCACTAAAAGCTTTAAAATTGCAGCTCCAATCCTTAATGAATAAAGCGTCAAAGTGCCACCCAAATATCACTAAAGTGAGCCTCAAAGTGCAGCAAATTCAGCCCAAGAAAACAGTGAAACTGTGGCTCTTATAAGATATGAAAAAGACCAAAAAACTGCAGCCAAACCTCCCCAAAATCGGGCCAAACCGCAGCCCAACACTCACCAAAACCAAACAACAAGTCATAAATTTTATTTAGATGAATTGTAGAAACCTCATCTTGTTATTATGCAAACAACAAGCCAATTCCCATGATTTCCACAAAACGAATACATATATTATTTTCCGTCCTTCCTAAAACAAGATGGTTAAGAGCTCCAACATGAACATTCATACATGCCATTCAATTCTTCATGTATTTACATATCTAGCACCTAATTTTCAGATTTTTTTTTTTTTGCAAATAGGGCACGCAAATAGGGCACCAAGCTTTCTCAGATTCTTGACTATAAGGTCAATGTGGTGACCATAAGGTCTTGGGTTGACCATATGGTCAAATTTGCCCAAATCAGGGTTTTCCATCATTGCTTTGACCATTCCAAGGTGTTACCAGAATTTGACGTCAAAAGAGACACTTTAGAATTTTAGTATGATTTTTAGGGTTTAGGGACCTTTGATGAGGCCAGGGATCAATGTTTATAGATTCCTTCCCAAAAGGGAATTTAAGGGTTAATGGTAGCCCCTAAACTTCATAGATAAATTCTTAAGGTTTCAGAAGGATTGGATGGTTGGCAAAGTAGGGCCCCAATAGGTATAATCATGGACTAGGATCATTGGTGAGGTAAGTGATACACCTTAAAAATATCTGTTTAAAAAATACCTGTTTTATGAAAATTTTTCTAATATTTTACTATTACATTTATGGAACAAAAACTATAGTACTCTTTAAGTAAAATCCACTACCATAAGTTATATATTTTTATATTAAAAGGGTTAACGTTTAAGTTTAGGAGAATTGATACACCTTAAAAATACCTGTCTTAAATATATGTTTAATGCCTGTTTTATGCACATTTTTGATGATATTGCACTTTAATGAAAGATATGTTGCGTGTTTTTGGTTTTAGGTAAAGGAAATGACGTTTATATGAAATGGAACAAAATTGGAGGCAAATTGGAGTTGTGGAGCAGACGCATAAGTGCCACTTCTGGCGTCTACACGCCAGATTCCAGACGGGTTATTAGCCGAATTGCCAAATCTGGCGCCTAGGTTCCATATAGTTATGCGGGGCTTTAAGAACAGGGCGCCTAGGCGCCAGAGTTGGCTAAAGCATTATACGTTGAATTTGGATGAATTTTGAAGAGGTGCCTGAAGCAAACCTAGATTTTTTTTAGAGCTCTACATATTTTGGCTAAAAGGGGGATGTGAGGAGGACATTCAGTGGACTTTTGGAGGCTTTTGTGCTACTTTTGTGTGAGTTTTGTGAGCGAGACCACCTTAGTGAGTGTGTGGTGAGTTCTTGTGTTGTTTGAGTATTGTATGAGTCTTGTGGAGTCGAGAAAAGTCAAGGGACGTCGGTGTTTTCTTGGGGAGAAGCTAAGATAAGTAATTTGTATTTTTATTTGAGTTTTACTATCTTTTGTGAACTTGATTATCAATATAAATTCATGTGTTTTTGTTTTATCTCCTTAAATTCTGAGTATTTTCCTTGCTTTCTTCTTGCTATGAGAAATGATCATGTGTAATGTGCGAATGGTTTCATGTTGACCTCATTTTTGGTTGAGGTCTAGTATTTCCTCTTTAGTAGTCTAGAGTCTAGCATAGGACTTTCCTATTGACTATTCCTAGAGGACTAGAAAAAGAACCCTACCATTAGAAATTCTAAACCCTCCTTTGCTCAACCTGAAGTTCCTCATATTTGTCTTGACCTCTAGCACCTAGTAGGTAGGGTCAATATGAAGGAGCTTAAGGGGATTCCCCCATAGGATGCTCAAATCTTAGGACTAACCCTGGGTGATCTGGTTTTGGTGGGGCTAACTTGCACACACTACACTCTCTCACATTCCTTAAACCCTAAGATCCCTTAAGTTGGTCTCCTACTCCTTTCGAAAAGCTCATGTGGATGAACTTGTACCCCTAGTCTTTGGCTAAGAGGTTAGAACCAGCACATTGAGCGTCCAAAATGAGTCCTCATATGGCTCCTATTGTTTTAGTATGGCTTCATGACTTGTTGGCCCATTTTGACTCTAAATCATCAAATTACCATAATACCCCTACAACCCTATTTTTTTTTCAAAATTACCCAACATATCCAAATTGTTCCAAAAATCATCTCAAACCCCTCACCATTAACTAAATTGACCAAAATTTACCAAAATTACAAAATTTTCAAAATACCCCTAAAAATTGCCAAAATTATCAAAATTCCCCTCATGACCTAAAAATTCCAAAAATTACCAAAAATTCCCAAATCATCCCAAATATTTTCAATTTCAATTTTTTATCATCAATTTGATCTAATTTGACCAAAAGCCCCAATTTGCCCTTAAATATCCAAATGTCCCCAAATTAGCCCCAATCTTAGCCCATTTGACCCAAATATTGTCCATTTTCAATTCCAAATCAAAATTTAGCATCCCAAATCCTATTCTAAACAAAATTCATGCCCAATTTGATCCAATTGCAAGCCCAATTTTACCCAAATAAAAAAGCCCCAATTTTGACCATATGCCTAAATCCATCAAATTACCCTCCTAATTCAATTCAAAATCACTTGAGATTCTTCCAAAGCCTTCATGATATATTACTACACCAAACTCAACATTCAATTACCCCAAAATCAATTTTAATATCAAAAGCCCAAGCCCACTATATTTAATTTCAAAAGCCCAAATCCAACCAAATCCAAAGCCCATATAAGCCCATATGACAATTGTTTCTCTTCATTATCCATTTGATTAAAATCATTCCTAAATTCAAAAATTCAAAATCAAATTATTCAAAATCAAGAATCAAGCCAAACTTCACCAAAAATACCAAATAAATCCAAAATCCCTCCTCATGAAAGTTGACCGAGCCAAAAGGAAGCCATGAAGCCACTCCCAAGGCATAGGTGAGCCATGAGAGCCAAGCCACATCACCATACTATTAGTGGAAAGATGCCAAGCCGCTTTCAAATATCCTTAAGATTCTTTTATCCCCTCCCATGAATCACCTCTAAACCCCATATTTAACACCAAATCACTTGGATAGGGACCTTACTAATGATTAAGCTGAACTATCTGATTTCCCTCAGCAACCAAGCCAGCCTTGGTAGTGAACCCAACCCAAATCCATGACTTGACCCAATTTGACCCAAAATAGTCCTTAACACATCTTATTTTAATTAAACACCTTTACACATGGCCAACCCCATTTAACTTCACTAAACCCAAGCCCTGATTTCCCTCAGTGGGATGGTGACCTCTCCCTAGCCGGCCGACCAACTTGGCTGCAGAAAAAGCCATGGTCAAGTGCTCCCCCATGGCTAAAACTCAAAATTAAACCCATCAAAGCTGTCTCATCCCAATTGGATTTTTGTACATTGTTGGCATTCACATAAACAACTTAAAGCACCCATTAATTGCCCCTAGTGGCCTCTCCTTCCCCCTCTATTTAAACCCACCCTCCCTGGCCAAAGGAGGAGAGCTTAATTGCTTCTAGAGCTTCCTTAAGACCTCTTAAGTTCAACCCAACCATTCCTACCCACCTAAATTCAAATTAATTGCACCCACACCATCCCCACAGTGAGAGAGGAAGATCCCCCAAAAAAGCCCCATCACCAGAGCACCCTAAGGTGTACTTTGATCAGACCCCAAATTGACTTTAGTCGAAATCATATCTAGGATATTCATCACTGCTTGAGGCTCAATCCCTAGGCTCTTGGGACCCCCACGAAGCTTCCACAATCATCCAATCGAGGCTTCCCCTTTCCCCTTTTAGACCAAGGTAGACCAAGGTATTGAAACTTAACCCTAAACCGAGCTTCATTTGATTCTTCATGAGTAAAGAGTTGATTTAAGGGTTGATTGACCGTATGGATATGTTCTCCTAGTTAAGACGAGTCTGTAAGAACAAACCTCACTTGATTTGGTTGATAATCGAGTGAGATATTAGGTCTAGAAGATGGATGGTTTGCGAGCTTGACTTGTTGGGGACGATGACCATGCACCGTTTGATCAAGCGTGTATCGCTTGGACGGTCCTGATCACGCCAAATGGAGCTGTGGTTCGAAAAGGGGGAGCTGACGCGGACGGCGGTGCCCAATCCCGCGGCGACACGCGTCTCTTCGACGCGTATGAGGCTGAGTAAGATAAGTAGATAAATAGGATTTTATTTGAATTATTTAAATAGTTAGAACTTCAAAAATCCATAACTTTGTGTAGAAAAATCACCAAAATAAAATAAAAAAATCCTGTTGCTCAGTGAAGAGAGGAGAACAATGCAGAAATATTTTCATGTCTATTTGATGCATATTTTATTTTTAATTAATTAAATGGTATTTTAATTATTTTGATTCACCATTAGCATAGAAATTTCAACATGGCATGGGACCATGCGGATTTTGATCTCTCTTTTGTTAGGCATCTCCCCTGATTTTTCCAAGGTAAACGGGCATCTCTAACTAGAGATATTCAATTTTCAAGTTAATGGTCTCTGTTTTGGTATAAAATTATAATAATTAAAATAATCATTAGAAAAATACAAAACTTATTTTGGTAGGTTCATTACGGTTAGTGGATCCTAAAAAAAAATATAAACTTGGTCTAACTCATTTAAAATAACCCTAATTGTCATCAACCCTAAAAATAAAGAGAAAATTAATTTGGAGTAATTATAAATGTGAATGACATGAAAATCTTTCTCCACTATAACTTAATATTAAAGGAACTCTCCATAAAAATTTCAAGTCAATTGGAGTTAATTTGATCACTAAAATGAATTTTTTTCAGATAAAATGACATTTTTGATATTACAATAATTATAATAATTAAAATACAACTAAAAAAATCACCAAATTGATTTTGGGAGTTCCTTATGACCAGAGAAACCTAAGAAAAATAAAATATGAATTAAAATGAACATTTAATTTTTAAGCTACTTTTGAGTATTTAAATGATTAAAATTAATTAAAAAAATCATAAAAATCACAAAATTGTAAAAACACACTAAAATATCACATTTGGTTTCTTGATCACCTAGAACCAATTAAAATAATTTTCCTAATTTTCTAAGTCAAGATATTAATTTTAAGAGGCTTAAAATGATTTTTTTCTAATTTTTTCACTAAAATAATTCTAATAATTAAAATATAAATAAAAAAAAATATGAAACTTGTTTCTTTGGGTTTTATGGGCTTAGAGATATTTAATAAAAAATATAAAACTTATTTTTTCATTTAAATATTATTTTATTTTTAATTAATACTCAAAACAAACAAATAATTTTAGTAATTAAATTAAATTTTGTAAAAATCATGAAAATTTGTCCAATTGGTCTTCTAACCTAGGTGAACCTCTAATAATTTTCTTAAGAATAGAAGTTTTATTTTGATTGAGTTATTAAATTTTTATTGAAAATCCTTATTTTTTGCATTAAAAATAATTATAAAATTAAATAAATTCAAAAAATCACATTTTCTCCTCTGATATTTTAATTATCCCATGAGTGAGGTAACATGAAAATTTCAAGTCATTTGAGTCTAATTTAATGAATTATAGGGTATTAAGGTCTTAGGGGCAAAAGGGTAATTTTGGAATTTAAGGCTTAATTAATATTTAGGCTTAACCAAAGGCCAAGAGGGTAAATGGGTAATAAATGATCTTAAAATAACATATCTTGATGATTGAAACATAAAAAGGGGTAAGCAGTAGAAACTAATTTCATTTTGGTCTTATAAAGGATAAATTTGTAATTTATTAAAATTAATGAAATTTTGAAGGGTATTTAAAGAAGGAGATATTAAGGTGAGGGGTTTGATTTTGGAAGATCATAACTCAATGATTTGAAGCCCCCAATTAATAGTTTTAAAATGATTTATAATTCATGATAAGGATTAAGAATATAAATATTGAAAATCTTTTTTTTTAATTTACAAATCTACCCATTAAATCTTAAGGGTTTAGTAGTGAACTAGGCTTAATCAAAATTTTGTCTAAGGAGGTTTAGAAAATAACTTATAACTAATTTAAAACTTTTCAAAACACTACTTGTCCATTCTTTAAAATCAAATTAATTAAATTTTATAATTAAGTCAAGTTGCCCCCAAGGGTCTTTACCCATATAATTCATAAATGAGTCATCAAGTGATAATTGCCCTACTTAAGGGATAATCAAAACATCAAATTTTATTGAGCATAAGGGTATTTACTGGGTGAACTATATAGCAAACAAAATAAGAACAAAATGAACTCAAGATAATTCCAGGGACTATGAAATGCCTAGGATATTACCCGAGACTTCTTCATAATCCTTTGGAAATCTTGAAGGACATCTAAACTTATTATGATTTGCTTAATGGAATCATCCTTAAAATTTAAACACCAAGATATGACATAGGATTTGGTAGGCACACTTTAAGTTTGTACTTCCTACTTTTTCTATAAAACATGCTTTAATTCCTGCAAAATTATATATGAATGTGCTTTGCAAGTACTGAAATTTCAAGTGGAGGAACGAGAAGACTCGTCAAGTATACTTTTACAGTTTACAGTACCTTATTTTCTTGTACTTTCTACACTGTACTTTTATGCTTATAAATTTGCATGTTAAACAACTAGTCACCCTGCATGAAAACTAAAACCTTTAGGATAACCACAAAACTGAAACCAAAACCAAAATTAATATCAACCAAGATAAAATTTATCTCCACAACATTCAAAATATAAGACAACTAAAATTTAATCACAAACATCACAAAACAATAATTGCAACTAAATTAAAATGTCTCTATTGGATGATGGGGAATCCCTCGGAGGAGGTAACCTACGGTTGCTAACAAGATTTCTCATAGTCTAAATGAAAGTATGGAACTCATTGAGTTGAGTTTAGTAAATTCATTTGGACTAAGTGAATTCGATAGAAAATAATTGTACCAGAACTAGGGAACCGTAGGATCCTAACCGGTGTCACTCTAATCAACTTTAATATGCCCCATGATATTTAAATGATCATAACCATAGAGACATCTGATTTGATATCATAACTTGACACATTAGAAAACCTAAATATGTCGCGACGAGGAGCTTGAAGCTAGCATTGTGGGCAGCACGACCATCCTCAACAACAAAATATGTCTTCACCAGCTAAACCATTCTTTATAATTAAAAAACAAATACATAGGAGTTCGAGGTTGTTTGTTTATGCAACATAAATCCTCAATTTATCTTTAGGCTTTTGTTTAGCTCTGCTATACAATTTAAGCTCTAACATACTTTAGGATTCCGAGGTTTTCGTCTGTCACGACTTAAATCCTCACATCTTTCAGGCTATTTGTGTGATTACTTCACACGAATATAAGCCCTAATTAATAAAATTGGCAGGATAAAACATTCAATAATTATATTCTCCAAAATTGAAGCCAAATCATAGGATAGCTTGGGAAGTCACTGAGGTCCTCCTCTGGATTTATAACATCCTCTAGTTCTTCCTCCTTTAGATTCCAAAATAAAATGTTCCAGATTTGAAATATTCCCCTTTCACACCTCTTTGTCCGATCTTGTTGGAAAGTCTTAATCCTTTGACCTTTTTTGAAGAAAATATCCCCTGATTTTTATTGAGAGTTTTTTTAGGTGACTTCAGTTATCTAAGATATAATTAACTATAGGGGCTTGCCCTTGTAGGAAGCATTTCTGAACCCAGCTTAATATAAACCATATTTAATTCTTCGTATTAAATAGGGAAAATTATTATCGGCTAATAAATAAAATAATTTTTGCAGATCTAAACGGATGTCATACAATCTTTAGTTTACTTAATCGAGCCTTCACCAGTAAGTAATGCACATATCCCTTAGGATAGGTGCATTACTTACGGTATTAGGCTCATTTATTTAAACTACTGGGGATATGAGATCGGTTCGGCCTTGTATTTTCAAAAATTTAGAATATTATTTTTCCTAAATTATGTATGTAGTTAAATTAAAACGGCTGTTAGGATATCCATCCTAGCAGGCGACAACTTAACAGCCGACAACTTAATAACCCCTCAACTTTTTGTCCCGACATTTAAATACTTATATTTATTTTTAGAAATTGTGATGACATTTTCACCTAAACTTCATTAACTTTACAAATTGGCCACTTGTGAGGTTAACATCTGTCATGAAACATATTGACCTGGGAGGGTTATGATTTCACTTAACTTGTGAATGCCATGCTGACCTTTAAGATGAAGTGTGGTGCTTAGTTCACTTATTAGCGAAAATAGATCGGGAGAATTTTTTTGGGCGTAAAAGTGATGTTTCTAGGGTAACAGGCTAAATTCTTATCATTTTATTTGGAGTTTGGAACTAAGTTTCCCTAGTAGGTCCTTTAGAGAGGGCACAGTGGGTAATATAGAAATGAGAGGTCAGAATCTATTTAGCACTACTACACTAGCTGGAACAAACTTCAGGCTAGCCGACATTCTTTACAAGCACCGGGAGGGGGTAAAGAATAGGTATGCTACTATTTGTCACAATACCAAATTTGATTTTAAACATTCAAATTTTACACTGATTATCATCTCTATGCAAGGGGAAATATCTTTTTATAACATTTGAAACTTTCTTTTATATAATATTAGTTTGCATGTTTTTAGTTTGCATTTCCTTTCTGCTTAGAATCAAATCCTGCATAAATTTAGTTTTTGTCTATTGTAAAAATTTTGACATTTATCTCTTATAAGTTGTGTTTGCAGTTTATAATAAAAACTTTTTTAAGTCATTATTAAAAAGTTAAAGCTTCCATGTGGGATCGATACTGAGGTTTTTAAAGAAAACACTATATTACTTGAAGCGATACGTATACTTGCGTAATACCGCTAGTGTAAAAAAATCATCTCTTATTTTTTAAATTATTTTATTTGTTCACACTAGCCACTAAATATATTTCGGGCCAAGTTTTTGGCAATCTCTTGAAACATAGAAATCTAAGTAATTATAGATCGGGTCAATGAATATAGTGTGTCCTCACAAAAGTGAGGTCAACAAACACAATTAAACTTGAACATGGATCATAACTAAGGATACCTATAAACCTAGCCGACCAATTAGTTTGTCTTAGGCCTAGACTGGGTTGTATAAAGAACAAGATGCTAGGTTGCCTCACTTTCTCTTTCTTTTGGGGAGTATAGTGGTACACAGTTGCACCCGCCTTGCTTGGGCTTTAGTTATTTTTGGTTTATTTTAATTTTTTATAGTATTACTGATTGTGTTTATTAGTGTTTGCAATATTAGCACTGCATGTTTTTTTTTTTGGTTTATTGGCAGTGTGTTGGCCTAGATATTTGTGCGCGATAGACTCATGGGAAATAATTTTATTGCCCCCACTTAATAAGTTAATTTTTTTTTTCAAAATAACAATTTGAAATAAATTTAAATGAAACAAAATTAAAAATGAATTCACATTGTAGTTTAAAAAATCAAGTTAGAACAACTAACGTCTAGTTTGATTACATGAGATGATTAATTCATAAACAATTTTTATTTCCATTATTTATCTTCTGGCCCTCACCTATTGCAAGTAAGATCTAACAACAAATCACTTTAAAACACAAAAAACATGAATTAAAATCACCTCTAAGTAAAACTTGTTCACTGAATCATATCATAATTTGAAATACAAAGTGTAGCTTGTTGGCTCACCATACATATCACACACACTCTAGATGATTTTGTTAAGTTATCGACCCTATAATCTTGGTTAGGTTGTGATTTTCTATGTGTTGGTGATATTTTGCATTGCCCATTAGCAAAATACTAGGACAACTCGTGCGCTAGACTAGATGCTCGGAGGACTACTTTAGTTGTTTAAACACTTATTTTTAATATAAGGCAGTATCTAGCAAGACAACCACAAAAAATAATAAAAGGAATATAAATGCTATGCCATTTTTTTTCAGGTGTTAAAATCATGCCCCTAAGCATGGTCTCGTAGGACAAGGGACTTGTCACTACAATGCTAGGTTCATTTATACTTTTGTGTTTATTATGCTTGTGTTGTGTTATTTTGTGCTAGTCCTTTTCTATAGGGGCTTTAGTAAATGTAGGATTTACTTTCTTGCAATTGAGTCTGTAAGTAAAATTAGGCGAGTTTGTTAATCCTTATTTGGCTATGGTTTATGGTTGGTCTAAATTGGATCCATTTGACGATATAGTGAGGACAAATCTCAACTCAACTCAATGATAGTGTGAACTTTGACTCAAAGTTAGGATGAACCTTACCTTAAAGAGTGGATGAAACTCATTCAAAATAAAGGATGACCATCATACTAGAAGGAAGAAACACAAATAAACTTGAACTTGGATCAGAACTAAAGATACCCATAAATTTAGCCAACCAAACAACTTGTCTTAAGCCTAGACTGGGTTGTAGAAAGGGCAAGATGCTCGGTAAATTCAATTTTCTATTTCTTTTGGGGAGTATAGTGGCATCTAATTGCCCCAAACTTTCTTGGGCTTTTGTATTTTTTGGTTTATTTTAATTTTTTAGTAGTTTTTATTGATCGTGTTTATTTGTGTTGGGATGATTAAAACTACATGTTTTTTTTTGTTTTATTAGCAGTGTGTTGGCCTCGATATTTGTGTGTGATAGACTCATAGGAAATAATTTTTTTTTACTTCCACTTAATAAGTTAATATTTTTTTTCAAAACAATAATTAAAAATGAATTCACACTATATTTAAACAAAAACAAAAGTTAGAACAAAATTTAAAATGAATTCACAGTGATTACACGAGAAGAATAATTTATAAATATTTTTTATTTCCATTTCTTTTCTTCGAGCTTTTACCTATTGCACGTAAAGGAGGATTTGGCTAATAATAATTACCACCATTATAGGGTGAAATATATTTTTCGTACTCGACTTGGCCTAAAGAACTTTCACGTATGCGTAACTAAGGATTGCATTTCCCTTTACACAACCTATTTAGTACCAAACATAACATCAAAATAAACTAGATCAATTAACACTTAAATTTTTAATATGTTAAAATAATTGCATTAATTAGATGCATTTCATACTAGATAGACTTAGGCCCCTTAATTTTCACAATCAAGTCATAAGACTTACTTAACCTCTTTCTAATAAATAACAACTTAGCCTATCTTATATTTCATTTCCTGGTTCCCATGATTTTGTAACGTTAGAAGGGTTTAGTTGTCAATCTTTTTCGAACAGTATTAATCAAACTTGATTCAGTCACTACAAATCCATCTTCTTGCATTTTGTCAGACTAGGTTCGGGGCTCTACTTGGTTAATAGACCTCACCTTTAAACTTAGGCTCTAAGGTAGTTCGCCTCGCTACGATATAACCTCTCTCGTCCTTGGTTTTCTCACGATATGGCGTTATTGAGATATAACTTCTAACTTTCTAATAAAACAACTAACTCAAACAAATAAATCTTTCAATTTTAAAATTAATAAAATCCAACATATTATGGTAGAAGTGTTGTTGATTTTCTCTGTATCCATGCACTTTCAACATTTTCTCCCTTAGACTATAAAAAGAACTATTCCAAATTAAACTATCTCAATTGAAAATTTCAAATAAAAATTATGGAAACTCAAGCTTTAATTCTCGAAAACTTAGCCATAACCTTAATCAAGAATATTCATAAGAGATTCTTTCTCCTAATATGTAATTTACTATAGGAGATTTGATCTTATAGAAGTTTGTAACCACGATTAATATAAACCCTATCTAATTTTTCATTTATGTAGAAGAAAAATTTATTGATTACCACATATGCATCAAATTTGAATGAATTTTTTTTTCTATTAGTGACCAGGTTCATTGTATAATGGTATTTTTATGTTTCTAAATATTATATTACTCTCAATGTCGTATTTGACCATAAAAAAATAAATATTTTTAAAATCCATATGGTATCATCAAAATTAAACAAACAACAACATAAAAAAATCTTAGAATAATAATTGATGAATGCTTCATCCCTGCTGTAATCAACACTAGAAAAATTTGGATGCAATAAAAAACAATCTTTAAATATCAAAAACTCCAAACCACGTCAATAAAAATGATTCATATAATTGATTGAGCACATGAATGTAGGATATTATCATACTTCTCCATAAAAAAAAAAAAATGTAATCACAATTAGAGAAGTTATATTATATTTAAAAACACCCATCTTGATGTTCAATTTATTGGGGGAAGTTCATCTTCTCTCCCCAACATCCCGCAATCGAGAACACTAACACTAAAATAGAAGAAAAGATTACATAAGGAGTTCTGATTCAGTTTTATGTGCGGATGATAGTATTTATATGTTATTGGTATATTATGGTGTTATGTTTCTAAAATAGCATTAAAACACTATCAATGACACCTTCAATAACATCATTCGTACCTAATTCGGAAGTTGGTCATTCATATGCAATATTTTTACCTAATTTAGTTGTGCTTAATGGTCAAATACAAAAAAAAAAAAAAAATTAAAGTAAAAAAAATAAAACTATTTTCTTTACCTTGCTTCTCATTTTCAAAACTCAAGGTAACCTCAAATATCTCATCTTTTGAAGATATCAGTGTTCTCGCCCCATAAAAATTTCTATATTTAAAAAAAAAATGATTTATTTATTTTTTCAATCTCCCTTGTAATGGTTATGTTGGTCAAATTTGATCCAGGTAAGGTTTCCGTTGGCTTGTGTGTAAATAAACCAATTCGGATGCCTCAAAAAATAAATAAATAAATAAATAAATAAAAAAAATAAAAATAAATAAATAAATAAATAAATATAT
>NW_018165048.1:452293-455533 GCF_001263595.1 Phalaenopsis equestris
TATATATATATTAAGAAAAGTAGAATGGGCCACCTGAAAAAGGAAGAGCTGAAGAACCTCCAGTTCCTGGTTCCTATCAGCTTTCTTTTGCTTGTCCGCCACCAATTTCAGAGCCGATCGAAACGGCCCTCTGCCGGATTTCTCCCCAAGGTAATCATTTTTCATCTTCTGGATTTTTTATTCTTCCACCACCTTATCATTAATTAGTTCTGTGTTTTCAGTTTGACTTGGGGCGGGGGGAGGGTTCAATCCCTATTTTTGGCTACTGTGATTGGGTTCTATCCACGTTTAGTTGAATTGGTTTGTTGATATTTTCATGAGTTTCTTGGAGCTCTGCTGGATCTGTATCCTATGTTTCGATTTGAGAGATTTCTGGTTTTCCTGCGTTGGGTGAAAATTATCTTTTTTTCTTCCTTTCTTCGATTTGGATGTTATCCAATGAAAGGATCTGGTGTTCTGAGGTTGATTAGGTTAAGAAATCGAGTTTGTCTTTGTGTTTTTATTCTTGGATTAAAATGTTCTGGTACTGTTTCGGCAATTATCTGCTTACATCGCCTTCATTTTTGAATCTTTCTCTTCGGGATGAAATTTTCTCAGATCGTTCTCGTACCCTCAGCTGTGTTGAGAGTTTTTTATAATCATCTCATGATATTATTAACTTTGTTGAGTTCCTGGCACTTCTAGCTGCTGAGGTTGAATTGGAAGATTGGAAGATGGCTGATGATCTGATCACCCGATACTGGTGTTACATGTGTCGGCAAAGAGTGAACCCGGTCATGGAGGTGGAACCTAAATGCCCCTTCTGTGACAGTGGGTTTGTGGAAGAAATGGATGGAATGGAAGTACCTGAAACTGATGATGTTGGATCTGAGAGAGTCCTTTCTCCATGGGCTTCTATCCTACTAGGGATGATGGCTAATCCTTCACGTCGCCGCCGTGGCAGAAGGATCTTGAGGATTGAAGAAGATGATGACTCTGATCTGGACCGTGAGCAGGAATCCTCTGCACGGAGGCGGAGGAGGGAGTTGGAGGATGAAGATAGAAGGATGGGGAGAGAAGAAGAAGAGAATGAGTCAGAATCTGAGCGTGAATTGGACTCTAATCTTCGAAGAAGGAGACGGAGTACAGCCATACTTCAATTTCTTCATAGCATTCGTGAAGATTTTCGTTCAGATTCTAATGAAGCAGACAGGGAAAGGGATGGGGACAGGGAAAGGGGAAAGGGATGGGAACTGGGAAAGAGAAAGAGAACGGGATAGACGGAGTCTGATCTTAATCAATACTTTTAATCAGGCGGTTGTTCTCCAAGGATTCGTTGATTCAGATCAAAACCAAAGCCAAGACTCGAATGGTGCTGCCTTTGGTGCTTCCATTGGAGATTACTTCATTGGATCAGGACTGGATTTGCTGTTGCAGCATCTGGCTGAGAATGATCCAAACCGCTATGGCACACCTCCTGCCCAGAAAGAGGCGGTAGATGGGATGCCTACTGTGAAAATTGAAGAGAATATGATCTGTCCAGTCTGTTTGGAAGACTTTGAAATTGGAATGAAAGCTAGAGAAATGCCATGCAGACATTATTTTCATTCTGGGTGTATTTTACCATGGTTGGAACTCCATAGTTCTTGCCCTGTGTGCAGATTTCAGTTGCCTGCAGATGAAACAAAGACTTCTAGAGGGCTAACTGATAGCAGTAGGCTAGGGGGGAGCGGTCGGGATGGCGGTGTTGGTGGTACGAGAAATAGGTTGAGGGCTTCTGCCTCACGGCCTTTCAGTGGCCTCTTCTCATTTTCAGGCTCTCAGGGTGATGGAAATCCTTCCTCATCTACATCTGATCACAACTCCCCTTCAGAAGAGAATTAAAGATGTTTCTTTGATGTCTATATCCTACTTTTGTTGCACTTGTGATTCCATATATATTGCTATGGAATATAAAACCAGAAAGCCCTTTTTCTTAAGCAGCTCTAAACTCGCAGACTTATTTATTTTTGGTGGAGCTGATTTTTACTCTATAATGGTTCCGGCAGTCTACAGAATCTGGAAAGAAGTGTCTTGGTGAATGATATTCTGTTTATGATCTGGTTATCTATGCACACTTGTGTGGTGGGAGCATGGCTATGTGGGTTTGTGTTTTGTGCTACTCCTGCGTGTCTGTTCATGTATTTTGTTTCAGATTTTGAATATGCAGCTGCATTTTTAAATGTAGTGGAAGTTATTGGCACTTGGCATGTAAATTTTTCTTAATTGAGGATTTATGTACATACGACACAATTCTTATATATTTACACATCTCTCACATGAACTTTATTATTTACACATCACACTCAAATATTTGACACACATCAAACATGTTACCATTATCATGCACAAGTTCTGGTGTGATTATGGAATGAAAGTGTTATATATTTAAGTACAAGTTTTAGGTGTTGGATATGTATATACATAAGAATTTTGTTTCATGCATGTAATTTTTTCTTAATTGTTACATTACCAAGACTAGTATAGTGTTTTCTTGCTCCAGACATTGCAGGATGACCAATGTTTACTTGAATTATAGGGGGCATTGACATACAGACCACCCAATCCCTATGTATTTACATGTCTAACTTTTAAACTTTGCTTTTTGACATTTATACCGCCCAAATCTCTAATGTCACATTAAAAATATCACTATTTTAAATTTTTTTCATGCAATAGGTAAGATGACATATATGTAACAATTGAAGTTTAGGTGTTAGATATGTGAACACATGATAACTGAGTGGAATCTACGTGAACCTTCCTAAACTATACCACGTGGCTTTTAAAAAATTTAAATAGTGCAGCTGATTAATTTATACTTCATACAGAAGTTATATTAAGAAAATGAAAGTATTTATAGTTATTTTAAAAACATATTAAAATTTGAACATATATCTGCTAAATTTTGAAGACAGCTGTGATTAGAAGATTGTTTTTTTCTAAAATACTTAGAAAAAAAGGGCGTTCATATTAGCTTTGAATTCATTCAATATTTGAAATGTAGAGCTGGATGGTGGTGTTATAAAAGTCGCAAGATTTTTAATTTATTTAAGAAAATATGTTACTAATGACATGAGTTGAATACCTGTTATTTAGTGGACTCGAATCTGTAGATGATCGTTATATACATACTGACAGGTAGGGCTGTCAAAACGGTACGTTGTTCGCTAACAGATTTTGTTTGGTTCGTTAAGAAGCTCGTGTTCGGCTCGTTTGCTA
>NW_018165048.1:455625-458378 GCF_001263595.1 Phalaenopsis equestris
TATATATATATATAATTCCAAGGGCTGATTTTATTGAAATAGAAAATGATACATAAAAGTTGTATGAGAAAAGCCCAAAAGAGGCACCCTACCCTACGATACAAGTATAGTAATACCCCAACAAAAAGATACAGATAGACTCAATAAAATATAAAACAAACTTAAAACATGCAGAAAACAAGTACCTAGGGACGAGCGAGTTTAGTCTTACCTCTTCCTCTAGTTTTAGGAGCGGAATCAGATAACAAACTTTAAAGTGTCGTGTCATTACCGGGAGTCACCAAAGTATCATCCATTAAGTTTCCAAGTTGGAGTGAGCCCCCATCTTTCTTCTTCCCCCAATAAGTGTAAACCTGATATTGTTCATCTGAAGACTGACTCATGTGATCCTCGATTTGATTTGATGTTAGCACCGCAGTAGGAGGGAAGATAGTCGTTGCCACCACGATAGGTTCCAGTGTATGCGAAGTGTGAATTGCTACCTCTACACCTGATGCTTCCTGAATAGGAGCTGCAGAACTATCCTGATTTTCAGTTCGAACATTATCCGTCGTAGTATGGTCAGGAGAAGGGATCTCAGGGGCAGACACCAACTCCTATCTTGTGGTGATTCCCTCTTCAGATTGGTTGTCATCAGGTTTGCTGGGAGCGAGTTCAGGCACATGGGATGCACTAATAATGTGTTCCTGCTTTTGACTATTGGTTCTCAACTGTGGGTGTAATCTGAAACATTTCTCCTGCGGGTGTCCAAACATCAAACATTCCAAACATCTTGCAGTGCTTGCAGTAGTATGGTTTTTGTTCCATAATGATTTTTTGCAAATAACCATTGTGAGTAGATCCAAACCAGACTTCTTCTACATCTAGTAGTATAATATCTTGTTCAATCAAAATCCTTGCAATAAAGGGTCTTGAGAAATGAACTGTAGGTAAGTCTGTCTGTAAAAATTTTCCAAGGATAGTTCCAATTGTATATAAGATAAGTAGGTCAAAGAAATGAAGCTTGAGTTCAGGTAATGAGAATCATATAGGTGCAATTGGGGGTTCTTGACCGGGATCAAAATTGGGGGTCCATTTGAGCAATTTCATATGTTTGCCCTCAATTGTGATGAGTTTCTTTAAGAAAATCCTCGTGTAATCATCTTTTGTGCTCAGCTGTAGAATAACATGCCTTCCGTCGAAATGACCCACCTGTCAATCCCCAAACAGTTTGAAATCTTCAAAAACCTTCCTGATGATCTCCATCTTAGGGCAGCCTAATTGGAAATTTCCAACTAGTGTAAATTTGTATTTTCCTGTACGAGTTGAAATTTTAGCGTAAGAAAAGAAAATTGATGGTTTAACCGCCTCTTTTTTCTACTTTTTTGATAAGATTGCAATTATCATTTCCTGCAACATAATCATGGTAAATCCGTGGGAATATCACACTATCACCGAAGTGAAAAGGGGAGCTGCGTTTGTGAACCACTGTAGCATAGGAGGGTTTGACAGGGTTATCACCGGCGAGGGCGATGGCGTAGAAAAGCCCTGATGCCATTACCGCATCTAGTGCCAACCTGCAGCACAACAAGAAGCTACACGAGTGTCGAACAATGCTGTTGCAAACGACAGAGGCAAAGCTGAGCAGACAGGGCGGCTCTGTCGTAGAGGAGACGCAACAGAAGCAGGAAAGTGTTGAGCGGTCGAGCAGCTCTGTAGCAGACGAGATGCAGCAGAAGCAGGAAGGTGTCGAGCGGCTTTGTCACAGACAAGACGTAGGCAGAAGCTGTCGAGCGACTCTGTCGCAGACGAGACACAAGCACGAAGACAGCCGCAACACTGCCGACAGACGAGACACGAACGCAAACGCAAGACGACGCAAATGGAAGCAGACGACGCGAGACGAAGCGCGCAAGAAAAGTCCGAAGCCGAAAGACGCTATAGTTGGCCATAAAGCGGAACCCTAGCAGAGCGGAACGACGATATGTCTTGAAATTATATTTTTTTTAAACATTATTTAAAAAAATAGAAAAAAATATTAAATTAGATTCAAATGTTGTTTTAATATAAAAAATAATTATTAAATCTTGCCCCAACTCTTAACATCCTATGACTACGTGATTAGGGCTGTCAAAACGACTCTTTGTTCGTGATAGCCCGGCGTCAGATTCGTGATTGGCTCGTGTTCTAGCTCGTGTTCAGCTCTTTAAGCAAACGAGCCGAACACGAACACATTACCAACAAGGATCTATGATTTATGCATTTTTATCCTCTTTTGATATTCACATTATAGTTAAAGGTTGAATCGGCCTTTTTTTTCGTGTGAACAAACTTATTATATAAATAAATTTTTTTGCATAACTATCACCTAAAACATAATAAAGATTTATACCCCTAAACACCTAAACTCTAATATTTACAAATAAACCACATAAAACCTACATCTCGCTCATATTTGCCACTCTCATTATCATCCTTCGCTTGTCTTCGTCGATACGCCTCTGTTTTAATTTTTTCATATCAGAGCGTTACCTTCGTTCTGATTTGTTCCATATCAGAGTTTCAAGTAAGAAGAAAGATGCATGGATGAGATTTCATTAGTCCGAAGGTCACTGAAAACATGTAGCATTCTCTTTTAAAAGGCATTAACGATTGATGCGATGAAATCAACGACTAATCGTTTGGCGAATAGGCCGGGGAAAAGTGTTCTCATACAACCAAAAACATGGAGGCTAAAACCACCATGGCCTCCGGTGGGATCTCCACCCCTACAC
>NW_018165048.1:458388-472100 GCF_001263595.1 Phalaenopsis equestris
CTCCCCCACTACACGACTGCCTTGAGTTGATATACCACTTTTTTGGACTTGGTTGTTGCAACATGATGCGAAGAAATTAGGGCACTGTAGGTAAAATTATAATTTAATTTAAATAAAATATATTTTTTTAATATTATAAACTAAAAGTAATTAAAAAAACATATTTCCATTTAAAGCTCGTGAACAAGCGCATTAAGATGATTGATTAAAACTTATTATTAACTTAAAACTCAATGTAAATTATAACTAAAAATATAATTTAACTTTTAGAAAATAAGTTAAAAAATATTTTAAAATTAATGGCAATATTTAAATTCTTAAGTAAAAAATTATACAGTGTATATGTAAGTTCCCCTATATTAATTATTTGAAAACTTGTATTTTTCTCTCTTAGGAAAGTAAAAAAATATACCCATTTTAAATTTCAGTCTCATAAAGTTAGTATTTACATGTATGAATTCATATGTATTTATATATCTGCGATTTAAATTTTAATATTTATTTGTATAGCACCTTAATCTTTAAATATTTTTAAAAAACCATTAAAATTAAATTATTTTAAAAGTTTATTTTGTTCATTCATGTGCTTTGATGTTAAGTATTAGATACTGTATATTAAAAAAATGTGTTCGTATTGATCTTAAACAGCTTTAACAACCCATAAAAAAAGAATATGGTGGAGGCAGATATGTTATAAAGAGATAGTGAGGTCTATTGGATCAAACAAACAAAGGCATGCAAGTCGATCCAAATAGGCCATAGCTGATTGATCTATAAGGAGGAAAATAAGACGATCGGGCGAGCCAAGCAGGAACCATTCAATAGGTGACTAGACAGAAGAACGATCGAGCCATCCACAGCAAGAAAGCCATCCTGATGTAATGGCCCATCTCGCAGCGAAGCTGACCTAAGAAAAAACCTAGTTTACAAAGTGTCTTCAACCATCTCGTGGAAATCTCAAAGGCCAGGCTAGATAGCTAACCAAAGCCTATCAACCAAGCTCAGTCGACTGAGCTAACCCTGTCGGCTTGAAATCAACTAAGCTTAGTCAGTCGAGCTAGAAGGTTGTCAAATGATAAGTCATACTTGTAAAATACTAGAAATGTCCTGGTATAGACTCTTTGTAACAGGGGAAAAAACTTAATATCACTATCTTCCTTATAAATAGGGAATAGAATTTATGAAAAAGGGACATTATTCATCAATATTCATTACTATCTTTCTCTCTCTTTCTCTCCTAATTTTACACTATATTCCTTGCGTGTGATTCATGAAAAATTTTGGATTAAACAATCTAAAAGATTCAATAAGCGTGGATCATGCCACAAACAAGAAGAGAAACCATGCAAGGAAAAAGACCTCACAACAGAGAGATTGATAATGATGTGGAGTACACTAGAGAAATTATGGTCCAACATATCCAAAATCTAAAGGATTAGATGCTATAAATGATTAAAGGTGTGCTAAATTGAGAGCAAGATCAACAACCCTGACAAGATGTTTTGGTAACTGATGGAAGAAAAGCACCCTCCCGGACTAGAGGTACTATGCAAGTATACATATCATTTCAAGCAATATAGGATTTTCTTTAAAACCTCATTATCGATCCCACAGAGATAGGCAAAACTCTTATAAAATTGTCCTTAATAAAACCTTCTTTTAATTGTAGTAAACTTATATAAGAAATGATTGCAAGTTTTTGTGTAGTATCTAATCCTAAAGAATTAAAAGAAATGCTAAATATGTTAAGAAAATGTAAAATATAAATGCAAGACAATCTAAAAATGTTTTAAAATGTAAAGTTATCATTGCTCTAAACTAACAATGTATTAAGAGTTCAAATTTGTACAAAACATCATTCCCTTTGCAATGAGTTTATAATTAGTGTAGGAAAGTAATTTTAAATATAATTAAGGAATTGTGCCAAATAGGAGCAATTCTATTCTTTACCCTTTCTCGAGTGCATAAAAAACATTGGCTAATTCAGAGTTTAGTCCCTAAACCCTTGGTTAGACTGGGAAGATACTAGGTCTCACTCTAGAGTTCCCACTTCCCCTCACCTAAAAGCTAATATCTTGTTTTAATTTTCAAACATCAAGATCAAATTGGGGATTTTAGTCCGTCACCCTAAAATTTCCAATTCTACGCCCATGAAAACTTATTTCCCTATTTATTTGCACTTAACCTCAGGGACTAAATTCTCATCCATGAGGCTAAATGTGATTCTTACAATGTTGGAACATAGCCCATTTCGGGTCACTTTGTTTTACAATAGATTTTAGCAAATCAATTGGCCAGATCGATAAGTAAATTAAGCATAGAGTTTGAATCATCACAATTTATGAAATTTTAAAAGCACTTCTACTAAACTACATTTATACACATAATTATTCCCATTGCAGGGAGAGAAAAAGAAAACTACTCAGATCTCATGAGAAAGAAACAACAACATATGAATTTATATATAAATAAAAGTTTATAAGACAAGACTAAGTAAAAATAATCAAAGTACAAAACTTATCTTAAAACTCCTTCCCAAATAATCGTTCCAGTTCCTTTAAATCACTCACTCTCCTTACAATTCCACTCCAAGCTTACTTATAACTATAGTAAAGAAGATATTTCTCACTCCTTATCTCCTCTAAGTCTAAGCGTGCCTCCAAGTCTTTCTCTTCTTTAGGAAGAATCCACTTCTCTACAAAAGACTCCATTTTCCTCCTCTAGAAGTCTCTCTTTTGAATCTCTGGAAGTCTCTTCAAATAGAACTCTCAAAATCTCAAGAGTTTCTTCAAACACCTCTTCAAAATTCGTCCATATTCAATAGATCTTCTAGATAACCGCCTCTGGCGCTAGGCTCTCTGTTGTCTGACGCCTAAGCGTCATATCAACATTGGCTTTTTTGCTTCATTTGACTCCAATTTGCTCAATTTTTGTTTCATTTGCTCTATTTTCTTCATTTAGTGTACCTACAACCAAAAACATCAAAAATACTTTTCATTAAAGCACAATATCATTAAAAATAGACATTACATATGCAAATAAAAGTAATATATTTTAGGCATGTCAAAATCTCCCAAACTTAATTGTTACTTGTCCTCAAGTAACTTATTTCTTCTGAAAAATAAAATATTTTAGTATGTGGTAATGAGTTTCATTAAATATCTATATAGTTTTGTCCTATACATGTGGTAGTGATGACTTTAGGAAAATCTTAGTAATTAAGGCTAGAAATAATGCATAAAAATATTTTTTAATCAAGTACAGGAATTCTAATTTTTCTATTCATTTCAAAACTTAATGGCAATTTGAAGAACATAAGATTCTCAGAAAAATAACAGATATAATTTGAGAGAACTCTATTATTAAAGGTAAACTAATACTGTAAGAAAATAAAAACTCAAAACTGTAATAAAATCTTTTTCTTTAAAATAATTCAGGTGAAACTAATTTTTAACTAGCCATCCCCTCAAGTATCTTCTCACTTTCACATATACTTTCTTTTCTCTCTTTCTTTTTTCTTATTTTCTTTTTCTTTTCTTTTTTACTTTCAGGATCATTTTTAATCCTTTCTTTTCTTTTTCTTAGTGAGGATTAATATATATGGATCAGGCTCTAATGATTTTGAGCTTCACTATCCACCTCTTAAAGTTAAAAACTTATCACATTTTCTTACCTTGATATTTTGTATTAGTTTTCAACAATGATTTTTCATACAGTCTCAATTCTTTAAAGTACGATCATTAGTATTTCAAAAATACAATTTTTTCTTTTACTTTAAATAGTAAAATCATATGCTTATTCTCTGTTACTTAATATCTTAATTCTTAGAACTAACCTTTACCACAAAAAAATACTTAAGTCCACCACAACATTTATAGAATAAAAAAAATACAGTTCTCTAAAAATAACACCACATACCCCATATTACTTTTTTTTTTTAAATATTTTCTTTGAATATAGCTTCTTAAGAAAAAATAAATTATGTTTTTCAAACGTTTTTTTCCCTCCCCCAAACTTAAATTTTACTTAATTGGTTAAAATATTTATAACTGAAAAAATAAAAGCAGAAAGAAAATTTTAAAATTAATTTTTGTAAAAAGGGTTTAACATGAAAGTTTGTAAGTACTGGAAGAAGGTATACAAAACATTATAGCTTAATTAACATATATATATATAAACATAACAACATGCATAACAACAGTAGTAGAGTAAAACAACAAGTAGTGCAGTAACACAGACAACAAGCAATATAAGCGACAAACATAAATAAATCCAAATTACAAGAAGTCCACAACAACAATTACTACACCTAATAGTTTAGAACATCTATCACAACTAAAGAAACAAAACATACAATAAACAACACAAAGATACTTATCCTCTTCATCATCTCCTCTTGTCTCCTCATTAGTCTCCTCCTCCTCTTCCATATAGTCCTCTGGGTGATAATCCGGAAATGGAGGCCTTGGTGGAAACTGAACATTATTATCTCCTTGCAAAAAACTCATTAGAGATGTATTGAAACTTGTATCATAGTCATGTTTGAGTTTAAAGTATCCTTAAACATGATCAACCTTATAATCAATATCAGTCACTTTGCCTTGGAGATATGCTGTCATGTTTCAAAGCCTGATAATCACTGTGAAGATCTTCTAGAGTGGTGTTGGACTGAGCAACAGTTGGTCTGGAGGCAGCGGTAGAAGGAATATTTGAACTTCCTCCCCTATATCTCATTCTAGCATGCAATTCAAATACTTGAATATTAGTTCTGCTAATTGGTTTAAGATGTTGTATTTGTTGTTCACAACGCTCATATTCTACTCCCAATGGCTTACATAAAGTAAAGATCATGGCAGGTAAACATAATCCTCTAGTAGTTCCACCTATAGAAGAAATATTTTGACAAATTGTAAATCCAATATTTATATTCGTCATCTGTTGAATACAGAAATTCATAGATGCTCTCTCTTTGGTCACCACACTAAAATGATTAGAAGGAAGAAGTCGTGCATAATTAAAATAGTGTCATGCCTTGGAGGGTGCATTTAACATCGAGGAAGACAAGTTTACCTTATGATTATTCTTAATTTTCTAAACTCCTCTTCTGTCAGTCAAAAATGCAATCACCTCGTTTAACTGTAATTCAGTATGCTCAAATGAAGAATACTCACAGTTTGGAACGTTAGGAAACTAGTACAGAGCATTGATGCGCTCAAAAGTAACTTCCATTCTTCTTCCTTGAACATAAACTTGATCATCAAAGGCTTCAGGGAAATTGGTGTAAAATATCCAGACAATAGAAATTACTGTTACCGCGATGAAGTGACAGAAAATTCCCAATGTTGGGCTATAATTAAGCTTTTAACCACTCCCCAGGGATTGAAGAAAGCCCACTCCCGAATCAACTTTCTATAAGCAAGAAGATTGCTGAATATGTACTGAGCCTTAATATTGGCGAACTTCCCAGAATAAAACTCAAGTCTTCCTTTTACTCTTTTAGTTTTAGGAGCCATAATCCATAAAAATTCCAAAAAATTCCACACAAATTTCAAACAATATTCTTAAACTCCCAACAATATTTTTCTAAGGTAAGAAACTTTCTACCATGTATTCATCACTCATTTCTTCCAAAAAATCTAAAATTTTGGCACATGAGCAATGTAAGAAGAATCTATAGTGAAAATAAAAAAAATTTGCATTAAAGTGCAACTCTTACCTTGAGGAGATCAAATCCGAAGTTTTCAAGCCAAGAAATCACCCCGAAAACCAAGTTTTGAGAAGCCATAGGAAGCCCCCACAATGTTTTTCACAAAAAACTAGAAAGAAGAAGGTTACAATTTATTCAAAAATTGGGTTTTTAACCCAGATTTACAGTTCAACTAAACCAGTGCTTTGGTGCCAAATTCTGGCGCCTAAGGTCCAGGTTCTCAGGTTTTTGGCGCCTAGGTGCCAGTGCCTAGAATTTGATTTTTCATTTTTTTCTTTAAATTTTAACAACGAGCACTGCACACCAAGATACCACAAACACTGGTAAGCCAAATTCAACATATTTAAACATCTTCCAACATCTAATTTTCACAAACACCAACAATCACTTATATTTAAATATAAATCCAATCCCCATACAGACACAAAGATATGTTACTCACAACTTTTAAAACACAATTTCTAAATTCAGTCACATACTTTTAAGCATTCAAACATTCTAAATACTAGAAAGCCTACAAACACATAACAGAGTCAACAACTTTCAAACACACATTAAAGCAGCAAGCACATATAAAAGTTACTACGAAAAACCCAATACATATTGTCATCAACCTCACTATCCACTTCTCTAATATATCCAAGCGACTCATGCACATACAAATTGTAGAAGGCATAGTTCGAGAAGTCCTCTGAATCATCTTTGATCCAACAGTTCTTGTTGTACATTAGGACTTGTGCATCATGGATTACATTAACATGATCTGACTATTGGTTCATCTGTCAATCCAGATGATCAAACTGATTAAAAATGTTACTAATCCTGTTATGAATCACTGACATCTCCTTTAAATTATTGATTTCTTCTAAGATACCAGCCAAACAATATGCACGTCGAAGCAATGATGATGTGGAAGGGCATGAAGACCGATCCATATAAGAACTTCCTCCATGCACCGCATAAAGATCGATGTTGTCACACATCAAGATAGACTAGTCCATGGGTTCCAGGTGAGAAGTATTTTTTCCCAACTTTTATAAGGGACCTAGGCTTGACTACAAAGTGAGAAAATAACAGCACGGTGTTCAAGCCCAGTCATAGATCCATTTAGTGTAACTCCAATGATGGATCTATAAATATGTGCCCCCACATTAATAGGTCTTCCCGTCTGAATATAGTAATTGAGGATTGCATTTTGCTTTGTTACTTCCTCGATATTCATGGTAGGAAGCAATTTGGCAGAAATGAAAAAGTGTCAAGGATTAGATGATGAATTTAATCTTGCAGCAAGGAAACTAACTTTGGAATCACTTCTAAATTTCCAAACTTCATCACTGTCCGTCAGGATTCTGAAGATCTCAGTCAAATTGTCTCTAGTCGGAGTGAAGTTAACAAATTCGCAAATTGGCATGCCATCCACCAACAACAACTCATCAATCCTTGAAGGAGTAAAAGGTACTAACTTACTTTGAACATAAACCAATCCATGATTTAATCCATGAAAATTTGCATAGAATTCCTTCATGAAAGAGATCACAGTAGCAACAATGGTGTAGCAAAACACTTCCCAACTCCTTTGCGCAACAATTGTTTCGATCAACCCTCCAGGCATTATGAATTCTTTTTCTCTTATCAATTTCTTCTTCACCAAAGTCCTATCATGAAGTCTCTGCGCTTCTTTGCTTATGAACTTCTTCTGATCAAAGACTCCAAGAGTTAAACTTGTCAATGCATTGCAATCCATGAATCTTGAAATCCGGTGAAATCTCAAGACTTCTATCACTCCCAAACCTTCTAAATGGTGAAGAGCGAAATGAAAAGAAAGTTTTGGGGGTTTATAATGGCAAAAACCGTAAAAAAAAACTAAAAAATCGCTCAAATTCGTGATTTTATAACCATCACGCCTAGGCGGCAGATTTAGGCACATAGACGTCAGGTTCTCTGTGTTCTGGCACCTAAGCGTCAGATTTCGGCACCTTGGAGCCAGTGCACAATCAAACACCAGTTCGCCATAGGTCCAAATACACGTCCTAACCCCCTAGGTCAAAAATTATATCGTTTTAAGCAGTATAAACACATGTGCAACTCTCAAACACAATCAAGCAAATACACACAATCAAATCTAAACAAACTAAACTTAATCCACTCTAATAACTATGAGTTGTCTCCCATAAAGCAATTGATTTAACGTCATCAGCCCTACGTATCCACATCTTACTCAGGTTGACCCAACATTAGAATTTCATTAGATATAGATCTATTTCCATCAAAGTAAGGTTTCTGCCTATGCTCATTTACTTTGAAAATTTTATCCTTTTTTTATCCTTAATATTCACAGCATCGTAAGGATAAACTTTTACCACAATAAATGACCCCATTCGCCTAGACTTCAGTTTCCCAGAAAATAATTTCAATATTGAATTGTATAGTAAAACTTATTGTCCAGGTTCTACATTCTTTATTAAAATCCTTGATCATGCCATAATTTCAACTTTTTCTTATAAATATTTACATTTTCATAAGGTTCATTTCTGATGTCCCTCAAGCTCATTCAATTGTAATAGTCATTTCTTACCAGCATCTTTCAAATTATAATTAAATTCTTTGCTAGCTCAATAAGCTTTATGCTCCAGTTCTATTGGTCAATGACAAGCCTTCCTAAATATGACTTTATATGAGGTCATTCCTACAAGAGTTATATATGTCATCCTATAAAGCCAGAATGCTCCATCCAGTCTATCAGACCAATCCATCCTATTAGGATTTATAGTTTTCTCTAAAATTCTTTTAATTTCTCCGTTGGATAATTCTGATAGATCACTGGTCTGAGGATGATAAACGGTAATAATTATAAGTTTAATACCATATTTTCTAAATAATGTTTTAATCTTCTTTTTTTTGAAAATGACTTCCCCCATCTTAATTATTAATCTCGACATCCCAAATCTACTAAAAATATTTCTCTTTAAGAATTTTGTGACATTTCAAGCATCACGGTGAGGTAAAGCTACAACTTCTATCCACCTTGAAATATAGTCCACTACAACTAAATTGTATATATTTTTGAAAGATAGTATAAATGGTCCCATAAAGTCTAAATCCCAAACATAAAAAATTTTAACATTTAAAGTAAAATTGAGAGGCATTTCATTTCTTCAAGAAATATTGTCTACTCACTGACATCGATCACATATTTTCACATAGGTATTAACATCTCTAAATATTTTAGGCTAATAAAATCCAGATTGTAAAATTTTATATACAGTTTTATCAATCTCAGTGTCCCTCAAAATCATAATCATGACATTTCTAAATAATTTGTTGAGTTTCTTCCATAGGTACACATCTTTGAATAATTTGATCCTTACATTGTTTATATAAATATGAGTCATCCTAGAAGTAAGATCTTGCATCATGCTTAAATTTTCTTTGTTTTGGGTATGTCAAACTATAGGGTAAAATGTTACCAACTATGAAATTAACTATGTCGGCATACCACAGAACACATCCTTCAGATATAGTATATAATTTTCATCAAAAAAAGATTCATTAATTTCATTTTCAATGTAATCTAAATTTTCATGTTCAAGCATAGATAGATAATCAGCAATCTGATTATAGTTCCCTTCCTATGTACTACTTCAAAATCAAATTATTGCATCAGAAGGACCCATCTGATTAACCATAATTTTGCATTCTTCTTCAACATCAGATATTTAATAGCAGAATGATTTGTATGCACTATACATTTGGTTCTAATAAGATAAGATCTAAATTTATCAAAGGGATATATTATCACTAATAACTCTTTTTTTGTAGTAGTATAATTAATTTGAGCTTCATTAAGATTTTTACTTGCATAATGTATTACTTTGAAAATTTTATCATATTTTGTCTCAAAACAGCCCCAATAACATAATCACTCGCATCACACATCAACTCAAATCTTGTCCCCCAATCAGGTGAAACAATAATAGGAGCGATGATTAATCTTTCTTTTAATACTCGAAGACATTTACACACTCTTGATTAAAATCAAATAAGGCATCTTTTTCTAAAATTTGGTATAGAGGCTTAGTAATTTTTGAAAAAACTTTAATGTATCCTCTATAGAAATCAGCATGTCCTAAGAAACTCATAACTCCTTTCACTGTTGTACGAGGAGGTAGTTTAACAATAACTTGAATTTTTGCCAGATCTACTTCCATACCTTTTTTAAAAATTTTATGTCCAAGTATAATTCCTCTTGCAACCATAAATTGACATTTCTCCCAATAGAGAACTAAAATTATCTCTTCATAGCTTTATTGTACTTTTTTTAAATGATTTAAACATGATTCAAATGAAGTATCAAACACTGAAAAGTCGTCCATAAAAACTTTTATTCTTTTCTCAATTAACTCATAGAAAATGAATATCATACACCTTTAAAAAGTTGCAGGTGCATCACATAATTTAAAGGGCATTCGTCCAAAAGCAAAATTCTCGTAAGGACTCATGAATGTGGTCTTTTTTTAATCCTTAGGAGCTACAGGAATTTGATGATCATCGATATATCCATCCAAAAAGCAGAAATATCTATGCCCTGCTAGCCTGTCTGACATTTGATCCAAAAAAGGTAAAGAAAAGTGATCTTTCCTTGTAACAGAATTTAATTTTCTATAATCAATGCAAATTCGCCACCCAATGACTTGTCGGGTAGGAATTAATTCATTCTTTTCATTAACAATACAATCACTCCCCTTTATTGGGAAAATAGTGGATATGACTAGCCTAAACACTATCTGAAATAAGATAAATATGTCCAGCATCTAACCACTTTATAATTACTTTCTTAACAACTTCTTTCATTATGTGATTCAGTGCGTATGATTCTCGTTCATTAAAATTTATTACATACAAATTGAAGGATTAATTCCTTTAATATCATATATCATCCATCCAAAAGCTTTCTTATAATTTTTTTAAAATTTTCATTAAGTTTTGTTCATGATCTTCAGTCAAGTCTGACGATATTATAATAGGTAATGTAGATGAGTTCCCTAGAAAAACATACTTTAAATGCATAGGTAGAACCTTCATTTCTAGGGAAATGCATAGGTATAACCTTCATCTCTAGTTCAAGAGGTTTTTCAATTGAAGGACTGAAAGATTTATTGTTTTCCCTCGTGCCCAACAACTTAAAATTTTTCTGAAGATAACTTGTATCGTTATTAATCTTTTCAATTATTTCATCTTTACGATCAATATCTTCTTTATTTTCATATTCTTCATGTTCCAATTTATCGTCATAATGT
This sequence comes from Phalaenopsis equestris, assembly GCF_001263595.1. Lineage (NCBI taxonomy): Eukaryota > Viridiplantae > Streptophyta > Magnoliopsida > Asparagales > Orchidaceae > Phalaenopsis > Phalaenopsis equestris. The sequence goes on from NW_018165048.1 coordinate 469,393, forward strand.
TCCTTGAAATGGATGCTACTTAGATATTTGATAAGTTCTATTCTAAAACATTCATCCTCTCTTCACTTTACTGGATATTTTATTGCTTTTGATATAATAAATGTCACTTTTCTATCATTGACTCTCATGGTTAAATCACCTCTATTCACATCTATCAAAGCTCTTTCAATAAGAAAAGGTCTCCGTAAAATTAGTGGGATTTCTTTATCTTCCTCCAGATCTAATAAAATGAAATCAACAGGAAGGATAAATTTATTCATTTTTACTAGCACGTCTTCTATAATCCCCTTCGGATAAATAATTGATCAACTAGCTAACTAAAGTTACAGAAGTGGGAGAGATCTCTTATAAGCCTATCCTTCATAAAATAGATTGAGGCATAAGGTTAATGCTAGCCCCTAGATCACTGATACACCAAAAAAATATGCATTTTAGACCCATATTTTATACTCATTTTTGGTAATTGCATTTTAATGAAAGGTATTTTTAATGTTTTCTTACAGATTGTTGAATTTTAAGACTTTGAGCAAAGAAAATGCAAAAAGAATAAAATTTGGAGCAAAAATGAAGAAGTTACAAATTTGTTCAGCACTAACGGCGTCATTTGACAGAGAAGAGGGAATTAAATTACGAACCATGGCACCAGTGTCGGTTTAAACCCCGTTTCTAGAAGATTCAACGAATTTGGACCCTTTTTGAAGAGTTTTTGGATGCACCATTGGAGAACTGACTCTAGACTCTATTTGGTGCCGAAATTGATCAGAAAATGCGCTCCTTTTTGTCATTCCTCACCACCATTTATTCTCTTACATACCATACACTTTTCCATCCTCATTCCACCATTATTTTGGAGTCTATTAGTGATTTTTATTTAAGAATTTAGAGTTTTTGTGTTGAGATTAAATGTGAATCTTTCTTTAAGAGTGTTGGAGAAGGAGAAAAGTGAGAGATTTCTTCTTTCTATATTTCCTAGGAAATGCTACAAGGAATTTGTTTTGAGAAAGTGTTTCATATAAGTTTTGTTTGTTTATTATTGTTGTATGAACTTTCTTTTATATATGAAATTTATGTTTTGTTGTATCTTTCTCATGAAGTTTGAGTAGTTTTCTTTATCTTTATCCATACTCTGAGATATGGTGAAATGAAGAGATAATATGGATGTGCCAATATTAAAATATAAAATAAATTGTGATGATTTTTCAACTCCGAACTTAATTTGCTTTTCAATCTGGCTAATTGAATTGTTAAAATTTGTTGTGAAACATATAATCTGAGAAATGGAGTATGAGTTCTATAACAGAGTGAGGATTACATTTGATTCCATGAAGGAGGATTTCGTTCATAGAATTAAGTGCAAATAAATAGAGAAACATATATTATTGGGTTTCTTCTAGTAATACTGAAGGTTATCCTTTAGTTTCTGTGGAAGTTTCTTCAAAATTATTGCCCTACACTCTTCACTGAGGGAAACAATCCCATTGTCTATAAATGTACTTTTCTTATTAAGAATAACCTTCATAAACTTTACATAGCTCAACGTCTGTTCTAGAGCTTCAACAAATAAAATAGTAATAGTTAATTTTTTAAATATTTCTAAAAACTTTAAAAATTGTTTATCTAATTTCTGTTGTTGAAGTCTTTGAGAAAATTGAGGTGGTGGTCGTTTTAAATTGATATTCATTAGAGAAATAGGTTTTTCTAGGTCTTGAGGAATATCTTCATTAGACTTTTCACTTTCTTCTCTCTTTTTCTCAAATTCAATCTTTTTTTTTAACTCTCGTCTCCAATTTTCTTCCACTTCTTAATTGGACAACTTTAACTTGTTCTTTCTTCTGGTATTTAGGATTAATTTCAGTATTACTAGGAAGAATTCCTTAAAACTTGTTGCTAATGATGTTAGCAATTTGTCACAGTTGATTTTTCATATTTCTAATTGTCGCTCATTGACTTTTTAATTGATTACCCATATGTAACACCAGTTCTTCTATAGACAACTTATTCTCTTTAAATTGTTGGTTACTGTTAAATTTAGGAGGATAAATTGATTCATAGTTAGTACTACCGTGGTTGTTCCAGTTTCCCAATGAGTTCGCTTGATTGTTTTTCCATTGTTGTTTAACACCACCATAATTGTTATGCTAGTTAAATATAAAGTGGTTTTCCAACCTGGGTTATAATAATTAGAATAAGGGTTATTAAGTTTATTGTTAATTGCATTGAAAGTCTCAAATATATGAATGTTGAAATCAATTATTTTTCCTAATGAATTTTTCTCAATCACTTGAGATGTTTGAGATAAACTCATTTCCAATTGATCCAACTTTCTTGATATTGTAGCTACTTGGGATGTTAACATAGAAATAGCGTCAGAATCATGACCACTAGTTATTCTTTTAGGATTTACCCGTTCATAAGACCATGTCGGCACTATTTATGGTGTGGGGTTTGCCCGTAAGAAGCTGTCGGCTATCGGAATTGAAATCCCGTTGCCTGCTTCAAAAGGATGTTTTTTTTTTAAAAAAAAAATTTAGTTTTGAAAAAGATGAAGTCAAACTGACCCCAAAATTTTCATAGTTTAGATGAAAGAGCGCTTTATCTCAAATCATGTATCTATCCCGAAGGATGAACGCAAGAATTGAGAGTGAGGCTCGATCAAATAAACTAAAGAAAGTTATGACATCCGTTTGGTCTGCGAAACCAATGTATTG